>NC_056730.1:374037347-374183309 GCF_019279795.1 Protopterus annectens
AAAAAACTGGAAGTTTTGACTCTGTTTTGTCAGTTAGTGCTTGCTAGATTTTATTGCTGTTAGTAATTGCAGGCTGGGGAAGTCTCATTCATTGATAGCCTGTCACTGCCTATTTAAGTGGTACAGTTAGGAATATTTTCTGCTTAAAACTTCAGCTTTGGCTGGCTAAGATCTAGCTGTATTCAACTGGATGTATAAGAGAATTTAAGTACCTTTTATCTGCACATTTTTCAAATAATATGGCATTTAAATTGAGTTATTGTGTTACATTGAATATTAACTGAACTGGAAGTTTTGACTCTGTTTTGTCAGTTAGTGCTTGCTAGATTTTATTGCTGTTAGTAATTGCAGGCAGGGGAAGTCTCATTCATTGATAGCCTGTCACTGCCTATTTAAGTGGTACAGTTAGGAATATTTTCTGCTTAAAACTTCAGCTTTGGCTGGCTAAGATCTAGCTGTATTCAACTGGATGTATAAGAGAATTTAAGTACCTTTTATCTGCACATTTTTCAAATAATATGGCATTTAAATTGAGTTATTGTGTTACATTGAATATTAACTGAACTGGAAGTTTTGACTCTGTTTTGTCAGTTAGTGCTTGCTAGATTTTATTGCTGTTAGTAATTGCAGGTGGGGAAGTCTCATTCATTGATAGCCTGTCACTGCCTATTTAAGTGGTACAGTTAGGAATATTTTCTGCTTAAAACTTCAGCTTTGGCTGGCTAAGATCTAGCTGTATTCAACTGGATGTATAAGAGAATTTAAGTACCTTTTATCTGCACATTTTTCAAATAATATGGCATTTAAATTGAGTTATTGTGTTACATTGAATATTAACTGAACTGGAAGTTTTGACTCTGTTTTGTCAGTTAGTGCTTGCTAGATTTTATTGCTGTTAGTAATTGCAGGTGGGGAAGTCTCATTCATTGATAGCCTGTCACTGCCTATTTAAGTGGTACAGTTAGGAATATTTTCTGCTTAAAAACTTCAGCTTTGGCTGGCTAAGATCTAGCTGTATTCAACTGGATGTATAAGAGAATTTAAGTACCTTTTATCTGCACATTTTTCAAATAATATGGCATTTAAATTGAGTTATTGTGTTACATTGAATATTAACTGAACTGGAAGTTTTGACTCTGTTTTGTCAGTTAGTGCTTGCTAGATTTTATTGCTGTTAGTAATTGCAGGTGGGGAAGTCTCATTCATTGATAGCCTGTCACTGCCTATTTAAGTGGTACAGTTAGGAATATTTTCTGCTTAAAACTTCAGCTTTGGCTGGCTAAGATCTAGCTGTATTCAACTGGATGTATAAGAGAATTTAAGTACCTTTTATCTGCACATTTTTCAAATAATATGGCATTTAAATTGAGTTATTGTGTTACATTGAATATTAACTGAACTGGAAGTTTTGACTCTGTTTTGTCAGTTAGTGCTTGCTAGATTTTATTGCTGTTAGTAATTGCAGGTGGGGGAAGTCTCATTCATTGATAGCCTGTCACTGCCTATTTAAGTGGTACAGTTAGGAATATTTTCTGCTTAAAACTTCAGCTTTGGCTGGCTAAGATCTAGCTGTATTCAACTGGATGTATAAGAGAATTTAAGTACCTTTTATCTGCACATTTTTCAAATAATATGGCATTTAAATTGAGTTATTGTGTTACATTGAATATTAACTGAACTGGAAGTTTTGACTCTGTTTTGTCAGTTAGTGCTTGCTAGATTTTATTGCTGTTAGTAATTGCAGGTGGGGAAGTCTCATTCATTGATAGCCTGTCACTGCCTATTTAAGTGGTACAGTTAGGAATATTTTCTGCTTAAAACTTCAGCTTTGGCTGGCTAAGATCTAGCTGTATTCAACTGGATGTATAAGAGAATTTAAGTACCTTTTATCTGCACATTTTTCAAATAATATGGCATTTAAATTGAGTTATTGTGTTACATTGAATATTAACTGAACTGGAAGTTTTGACTCTGTTTTGTCAGTTAGTGCTTGCTAGATTTTATTGCTGTTAGTAATTGCAGGCAGGGGAAGTCTCATTCATTGATAGCCTGTCACTGCCTATTTAAGTGGTACAGTTAGGAATATTTTCTGCTTAAAACTTCAGCTTTGGCTGGCTAAGATCTAGCTGTATTCAACTGGATGTATAAGAGAATTTAAGTACCTTTTATCTGCACATTTTTCAAATAATATGGCATTTAAATTGAGTTATTGTGTTACATTGAATATTAACTGAACTGGAAGTTTTGACTCTGTTTTGTCAGTTAGTGCTTGCTAGATTTTATTGCTGTTAGTAATTGCAGGTGGGAGAAGTCTCATTCATTGATAGCCTGTCACTGCCTATTTAAGTGGTACAGTTAGGAATATTTTCTGCTTACAAACTTCAGCTTTGGCTGGCTAAGATCTAGCTGTATTCAACTGGATGTATAAGAGAATTTAAGTACCTTTTATCTGCACATTTTTCAAATAATATGGCATTTAAATTGAGTTATTGTGTTACATTGAATATTAACTGAACTGGAAGTTTTGACTCTGTTTTGTCAGTTAGTGCTTGCTAGATTTTATTGCTGTTAGTAATTGCAGGTGGGGAAGTCTCATTCATTGATAGCCTGTCACTGCCTATTTAAGTGGTACAGTTAGGAATATTTTCTGCTTAAAACTTCAGCTTTGGCTGGCTAAGATCTAGCTGTATTCAACTGGATGTATAAGAGAATTTAAGTACCTTTTATCTGCACATTTTTCAAATAATATGGCATTTAAATTGAGTTATTGTGTTACATTGAATATTAACTGAACTGGAAGTTTTGACTCTGTTTTGTCAGTTAGTGCTTGCTAGATTTTATTGCTGTTAGTAATTGCAGGTGGGGAAGTCTCATTCATTGATAGCCTGTCACTGCCTATTTAAGTGGTACAGTTAGGAATATTTTCTGCTTAAAACTTCAGCTTTGGCTGGCTAAGATCTAGCTGTATTCAACTGGATGTATAAGAGAATTTAAGTACCTTTTATCTGCACATTTTTCAAATAATATGGCATTTAAATTGAGTTATTGTGTTACATTGAATATTAACTGAACTGGAAGTTTTGACTCTGTTTTGTCAGTTAGTGCTTGCTAGATTTTATTGCTGTTAGTAATTGCAGGCAGGGGAAGTCTCATTCATTGATAGCCTGTCACTGCCTATTTAAGTGGTACAGTTAGGAATATTTTCTGCTTAAAACTTCAGCTTTGGCTGGCTAAGATCTAGCTGTATTCAACTGGATGTATAAGAGAATTTAAGTACCTTTTATCTGCACATTTTTCAAATAATATGGCATTTAAATTGAGTTATTGTGTTACATTGAATATTAACTGAACTGGAAGTTTTGACTCTGTTTTGTCAGTTAGTGCTTGCTAGATTTTATTGCTGTTAGTAATTGCAGGTGGGAGAAGTCTCATTCATTGATAGCCTGTCACTGCCTATTTAAGTGGTACAGTTAGGAATATTTTCTGCTTACAAACTTCAGCTTTGGCTGGCTAAGATCTAGCTGTATTCAACTGGATGTATAAGAGAATTTAAGTACCTTTTATCTGCACATTTTTCAAATAATATGGCATTTAAATTGAGTTATTGTGTTACATTGAATATTAACTGAACTGGAAGTTTTGACTCTGTTTTGTCAGTTAGTGCTTGCTAGATTTTATTGCTGTTAGTAATTGCAGGCAGGGGAAGTCTCATTCATTGATAGCCTGTCACTGCCTATTTAAGTGGTACAGTTAGGAATATTTTCTGCTTAAAACTTCAGCTTTGGCTGGCTAAGATCTAGCTGTATTCAACTGGATGTATAAGAGAATTTAAGTACCTTTTATCTGCACATTTTTCAAATAATATGGCATTTAAATTGAGTTATTGTGTTACATTGAATATTAACTGAACTGGAAGTTTTGACTCTGTTTTGTCAGTTAGTGCTTGCTAGATTTTATTGCTGTTAGTAATTGCAGGTGGGGAAGTCTCATTCATTGATAGCCTGTCACTGCCTATTTAAGTGGTACAGTTAGGAATATTTTCTGCTTAAAACTTCAGCTTTGGCTGGCTAAGATCTAGCTGTATTCAACTGGATGTATAAGAGAATTTAAGTACCTTTTATCTGCACATTTTTCAAATAATATGGCATTTAAATTGAGTTATTGTGTTACATTGAATATTAACTGAACTGGAAGTTTTGACTCTGTTTTGTCAGTTAGTGCTTGCTAGATTTTATTGCTGTTAGTAATTGCAGGTGGGGAAGTCTCATTCATTGATAGCCTGTCACTGCCTATTTAAGTGGTACAGTTAGGAATATTTTCTGCTTAAAACTTCAGCTTTGGCTGGCTAAGATCTAGCTGTATTCAACTGGATGTATAAGAGAATTTAAGTACCTTTTATCTGCACATTTTTCAAATAATATGGCATTTAAATTGAGTTATTGTGTTACATTGAATATTAACTGAACTGGAAGTTTTGACTCTGTTTTGTCAGTTAGTGCTTGCTAGATTTTATTGCTGTTAGTAATTGCAGGTGGGGAAGTCTCATTCATTGATAGCCTGTCACTGCCTATTTAAGTGGTACAGTTAGGAATATTTTCTGCTTAAAAACTTCAGCTTTGGCTGGCTAAGATCTAGCTGTATTCAACTGGATGTATAAGAGAATTTAAGTACCTTTTATCTGCACATTTTTCAAATAATACAGCATTTAAATTGAGTTATTGTGTTACATTGAATATTAACTGAACTGGAAGTTTTGACTGTTTTGTCAGTTAGTGCTTGCTAGATTTTATTGCTGTTAGTAATTGCAGTGGGGGAAGTCTCATTCATTGATAGCCTGTCACTGCCTATTTAAGTGGTACAGTTTAGAATATTTTCTGCTTAAAAACTTCAGCTTTGGCTGGCTAAGATCTAGCTGTATTCAACTGGATGTATAAGAGAATTTAAGTACCTTTTATCTGCACATTTTTCAAATAATATGGCATTTAAATTGAGTTATTGTGTTACATTGAATATTAACTGAACTGGAAGTTTTGACTCTGTTTTGTCAGTTAGTGCTTGCTAGATTTTATTGCTGTTAGTAATTGCAGGTGGGGAAGTCTCATTCATTGATAGCCTGTCACTGCCTATTTAAGTGGTACAGTTAGGAATATTTTCTGCTTAAAAACTTCAGCTTTGGCTGGCTAAGATCTAGCTGTATTCAACTGGATGTATAAGAGAATTTAAGTACCTTTTATCTGCACATTTTTCAAATAATATGGCATTTAAATTGAGTTATTGTGTTACATTGAATATTAACTGAACTGGAAGTTTTGACTCTGTTTTGTCAGTTAGTGCTTGCTAGATTTTATTGCTGTTAGTAATTGCAGGTGGGGAAGTCTCATTCATTGATAGCCTGTCACTGCCTATTTAAGTGGTACAGTTAGGAATATTTTCTGCTTAAAACTTCAGCTTTGGCTGGCTAAGATCTAGCTGTATTCAACTGGATGTATAAGAGAATTTAAGTACCTTTTATCTGCACATTTTTCAAATAATATGGCATTTAAATTGAGTTATTGTGTTACATTGAATATTAACTGAACTGGAAGTTTTGACTCTGTTTTGTCAGTTAGTGCTTGCTAGATTTTATTGCTGTTAGTAATTGCAGGTGGGGGAAGTCTCATTCATTGATAGCCTGTCACTGCCTATTTAAGTGGTACAGTTAGGAATATTTTCTGCTTAAAACTTCAGCTTTGGCTGGCTAAGATCTAGCTGTATTCAACTGGATGTATAAGAGAATTTAAGTACCTTTTATCTGCACATTTTTCAAATAATATGGCATTTAAATTGAGTTATTGTGTTACATTGAATATTAACTGAACTGGAAGTTTTGACTCTGTTTTGTCAGTTAGTGCTTGCTAGATTTTATTGCTGTTAGTAATTGCAGGTGGGGAAGTCTCATTCATTGATAGCCTGTCACTGCCTATTTAAGTGGTACAGTTAGGAATATTTTCTGCTTAAAACTTCAGCTTTGGCTGGCTAAGATCTAGCTGTATTCAACTGGATGTATAAGAGAATTTAAGTACCTTTTATCTGCACATTTTTCAAATAATATGGCATTTAAATTGAGTTATTGTGTTACATTGAATATTAACTGAACTGGAAGTTTTGACTCTGTTTTGTCAGTTAGTGCTTGCTAGATTTTATTGCTGTTAGTAATTGCAGGTGGGGAAGTCTCATTCATTGATAGCCTGTCACTGCCTATTTAAGTGGTACAGTTAGGAATATTTTCTGCTTAAAACTTCAGCTTTGGCTGGCTAAGATCTAGCTGTATTCAACTGGATGTATAAGAGAATTTAAGTACCTTTTATCTGCACATTTTTCAAATAATATGGCATTTAAATTGAGTTATTGTGTTACATTGAATATTAACTGAACTGGAAGTTTTGACTCTGTTTTGTCAGTTAGTGCTTGCTAGATTTTATTGCTGTTAGTAATTGCAGGTGGGGGAAGTCTCATTCATTGATAGCCTGTCACTGCCTATTTAAGTGGTACAGTTAGGAATATTTTCTGCTTAAAACTTCAGCTTTGGCTGGCTAAGATCTAGCTGTATTCAACTGGATGTATAAGAGAATTTAAGTACCTTTTATCTGCACATTTTTCAAATAATATGGCATTTAAATTGAGTTATTGTGTTACATTGAATATTAACTGAACTGGAAGTTTTGACTCTGTTTTGTCAGTTAGTGCTTGCTAGATTTTATTGCTGTTAGTAATTGCAGGTGGGGAAGTCTCATTCATTGATAGCCTGTCACTGCCTATTTAAGTGGTACAGTTAGGAATATTTTCTGCTTAAAAACTTCAGCTTTGGCTGGCTAAGATCTAGCTGTATTCAACTGGATGTATAAGAGAATTTAAGTACCTTTTATCTGCACATTTTTCAAATAATATGGCATTTAAATTGAGTTATTGTGTTACATTGAATATTAACTGAACTGGAAGTTTTGACTCTGTTTTGTCAGTTAGTGCTTGCTAGATTTTATTGCTGTTAGTAATTGCAGGTGGGGAAGTCTCATTCATTGATAGCCTGTCACTGCCTATTTAAGTGGTACAGTTAGGAATATTTTCTGCTTAAAACTTCAGCTTTGGCTGGCTAAGATCTAGCTGTATTCAACTGGATGTATAAGAGAATTTAAGTACCTTTTATCTGCACATTTTTCAAATAATACGGCATTTAAATTGAGTTATTGTGTTACATTGAATATTAACTGAACTGGAAGTTTTGACTCTGTTTTGTCAGTTAGTGCTTGCTAGATTTTATTGCTGTTAGTAATTGCAGGCTGGGGAAGTCTCATTCATTGATAGCCTGTCACTGCCTATTTAAGTGGTACAGTTAGGAATATTTTCTGCTTAAAACTTCAGCTTTGGCTGGCTAAGATCTAGCTGTATTCAACTGGATGTATAAGAGAATTTAAGTACCTTTTATCTGCACATTTTTCAAATAATATGGCATTTAAATTGAGTTATTGTGTTACATTGAATATTAACTGAACTGGAAGTTTTGACTCTGTTTTGTCAGTTAGTGCTTGCTAGATTTTATTGCTGTTAGTAATTGCAGGTGGGGAAGTCTCATTCATTGATAGCCTGTCACTGCCTATTTAAGTGGTACAGTTAGGAATATTTTCTGCTTAAAACTTCAGCTTTGGCTGGCTAAGATCTAGCTGTATTCAACTGGATGTATAAGAGAATTTAAGTACCTTTTATCTGCACATTTTTCAAATAATATGGCATTTAAATTGAGTTATTGTGTTACATTGAATATTAACTGAACTGGAAGTTTTGACTCTGTTTTGTCAGTTAGTGCTTGCTAGATTTTATTGCTGTTAGTAATTGCAGGCGGGGAAGTCTCATTCATTGATAGCCTGTCACTGCCTATTTAAGTGGTACAGTTAGGAATATTTTCTGCTTAAAACTTCAGCTTTGGCTGGCTAAGATCTAGCTGTATTCAACTGGATGTATAAGAGAATTTAAGTACCTTTTATCTGCACATTTTTCAAATAATATGGCATTTAAATTGAGTTATTGTGTTACATTGAATATTAACTGAACTGGAAGTTTTGACTCTGTTTTGTCAGTTAGTGCTTGCTAGATTTTATTGCTGTTAGTAATTGCAGGTGGGGAAGTCTCATTCATTGATAGCCTGTCACTGCCTATTTAAGTGGTACAGTTAGGAATATTTTCTGCTTAAAACTTCAGCTTTGGCTGGCTAAGATCTAGCTGTATTCAACTGGATGTATAAGAGAATTTAAGTACCTTTTATCTGCACATTTTTCAAATAATATGGCATTTAAATTGAGTTATTGTGTTACATTGAATATTAACTGAACTGGAAGTTTTGACTCTGTTTTGTCAGTTAGTGCTTGCTAGATTTTATTGCTGTTAGTAATTGCAGGTGGGGAAGTCTCATTCATTGATAGCCTGTCACTGCCTATTTAAGTGGTACAGTTAGGAATATTTTCTGCTTAAAACTTCAGCTTTGGCTGGCTAAGATCTAGCTGTATTCAACTGGATGTATAAGAGAATTTAAGTACCTTTTATCTGCACATTTTTCAAATAATATGGCATTTAAATTGAGTTATTGTGTTACATTGAATATTAACTGAACTGGAAGTTTTGACTCTGTTTTGTCAGTTAGTGCTTGCTAGATTTTATTGCTGTTAGTAATTGCAGGCAGGGGAAGTCTCATTCATTGATAGCCTGTCACTGCCTATTTAAGTGGTACAGTTAGGAATATTTTCTGCTTAAAACTTCAGCTTTGGCTGGCTAAGATCTAGCTGTATTCAACTGGATGTATAAGAGAATTTAAGTACCTTTTATCTGCACATTTTTCAAATAATACGGCATTTAAATTGAGTTATTGTGTTACATTGAATATTAACTGAACTGGAAGTTTTGACTCTGTTTTGTCAGTTAGTGCTTGCTAGATTTTATTGCTGTTAGTAATTGCAGGTGGGGAAGTCTCATTCATTGATAGCCTGTCACTGCCTATTTAAGTGGTACAGTTAGGAATATTTTCTGCTTAAAAACTTCAGCTTTGGCTGGCTAAGATCTAGCTGTATTCAACTGGATGTATAAGAGAATTTAAGTACCTTTTATCTGCACATTTTTCAAATAATATGGCATTTAAATTGAGTTATTGTGTTACATTGAATATTAACTGAACTGGAAGTTTTGACTCTGTTTTGTCAGTTAGTGCTTGCTAGATTTTATTGCTGTTAGTAATTGCAGGTGGGGAAGTCTCATTCATTGATAGCCTGTCACTGCCTATTTAAGTGGTACAGTTAGGAATATTTTCTGCTTAAAACTTCAGCTTTGGCTGGCTAAGATCTAGCTGTATTCAACTGGATGTATAAGAGAATTTAAGTACCTTTTATCTGCACATTTTTCAAATAATATGGCATTTAAATTGAGTTATTGTGTTACATTGAATATTAACTGAACTGGAAGTTTTGACTCTGTTTTGTCAGTTAGTGCTTGCTAGATTTTATTGCTGTTAGTAATTGCAGGTGGGGAAGTCTCATTCATTGATAGCCTGTCACTGCCTATTTAAGTGGTACAGTTAGGAATATTTTCTGCTTAAAACTTCAGCTTTGGCTGGCTAAGATCTAGCTGTATTCAACTGGATGTATAAGAGAATTTAAGTACCTTTTATCTGCACATTTTTCAAATAATATGGCATTTAAATTGAGTTATTGTGTTACATTGAATATTAACTGAACTGGAAGTTTTGACTCTGTTTTGTCAGTTAGTGCTTGCTAGATTTTATTGCTGTTAGTAATTGCAGGTGGGGAAGTCTCATTCATTGATAGCCTGTCACTGCCTATTTAAGTGGTACAGTTAGGAATATTTTCTGCTTAAAACTTCAGCTTTGGCTGGCTAAGATCTAGCTGTATTCAACTGGATGTATAAGAGAATTTAAGTACCTTTTATCTGCACATTTTTCAAATAATACGGCATTTAAATTGAGTTATTGTGTTACATTGAATATTAACTGAACTGGAAGTTTTGACTCTGTTTTGTCAGTTAGTGCTTGCTAGATTTTATTGCTGTTAGTAATTGCAGGTGGGGGAAGTCTCATTCATTGATAGCCTGTCACTGCCTATTTAAGTGGTACAGTTAGGAATATTTTCTGCTTAAAACTTCAGCTTTGGCTGGCTAAGATCTAGCTGTATTCAACTGGATGTATAAGAGAATTTAAGTACCTTTTATCTGCACATTTTTCAAATAATATGGCATTTAAATTGAGTTATTGTGTTACATTGAATATTAACTGAACTGGAAGTTTTGACTCTGTTTTGTCAGTTAGTGCTTGCTAGATTTTATTGCTGTTAGTAATTGCAGGTGGGGAAGTCTCATTCATTGATAGCCTGTCACTGCCTATTTAAGTGGTACAGTTAGGAATATTTTCTGCTTAAAACTTCAGCTTTGGCTGGCTAAGATCTAGCTGTATTCAACTGGATGTATAAGAGAATTTAAGTACCTTTTATCTGCACATTTTTCAAATAATATGGCATTTAAATTGAGTTATTGTGTTACATTGAATATTAACTGAACTGGAAGTTTTGACTCTGTTTTGTCAGTTAGTGCTTGCTAGATTTTATTGCTGTTAGTAATTGCAGGTGGGGAAGTCTCATTCATTGATAGCCCCACACTGCCTATTTAAGTGGTACTGTTAGGAATATTTTCTGCTTAAATCTTCAGCTTTGGCTGGCTAAGATCTAGCTGTATTCAACTGGATGTATAAGAGAATTTAAGTACCTTTTATCTGCACATTTTTCAAATAATACAGCATTTAAATTGAGTTATTGTGTTACATTGAATATTAACTGAACTGGAAGTTTTGACTCTGTTTTGTCAGTTAGTGCTTGCTAGATTTTATTGCTGTTAGTAATTGCAGGTGGGGAAGTCTCATTCATTGATAGCCTGTCACTGCCTATTTAAGTGGTACAGTTAGGAATATTTTCTGCTTAAAACTTCAGCTTTGGCTGGCTAAGATCTAGCTGTATTCAACTGGATGTATAAGAGAATTTAAGTACCTTTTATCTGCACATTTTTCAAATAATATGGCATTTAAATTGAGTTATTGTGTTACATTGAATATTAACTGAACTGGAAGTTTTGACTCTGTTTTGTCAGTTAGTGCTTGCTAGATTTTATTGCTGTTAGTAATTGCAGGTGGGGAAGTCTCATTCATTGATAGCCTGTCACTGCCTATTTAAGTGGTACAGTTAGGAATATTTTCTGCTTAAAACTTCAGCTTTGGCTGGCTAAGATCTAGCTGTATTCAACTGGATGTATAAGAGAATTTAAGTACCTTTTATCTGCACATTTTTCAAATAATATGGCATTTAAATTGAGTTATTGTGTTACATTGAATATTAACTGAACTGGAAGTTTTGACTCTGTTTTGTCAGTTAGTGCTTGCTAGATTTTATTGCTGTTAGTAATTGCAGGTGGGGAAGTCTCATTCATTGATAGCCTGTCACTGCCTATTTAAGTGGTACAGTTAGGAATATTTTCTGCTTAAAACTTCAGCTTTGGCTGGCTAAGATCTAGCTGTATTCAACTGGATGTATAAGAGAATTTAAGTACCTTTTATCTGCACATTTTTCAAATAATATGGCATTTAAATTGAGTTATTGTGTTACATTGAATATTAACTGAACTGGAAGTTTTGACTCTGTTTTGTCAGTTAGTGCTTGCTAGATTTTATTGCTGTTAGTAATTGCAGGCGGGGAAGTCTCATTCATTGATAGCCTGTCACTGCCTATTTAAGTGGTACAGTTAGGAATATTTTCTGCTTAAAACTTCAGCTTTGGCTGGCTAAGATCTAGCTGTATTCAACTGGATGTATAAGAGAATTTAAGTACCTTTTATCTGCACATTTTTCAAATAATATGGCATTTAAATTGAGTTATTGTGTTACATTGAATATTAACTGAACTGGAAGTTTTGACTCTGTTTTGTCAGTTAGTGCTTGCTAGATTTTATTGCTGTTAGTAATTGCAGGTGGGGAAGTCTCATTCATTGATAGCCTGTCACTGCCTATTTAAGTGGTACAGTTAGGAATATTTTCTGCTTAAAACTTCAGCTTTGGCTGGCTAAGATCTAGCTGTATTCAACTGGATGTATAAGAGAATTTAAGTACCTTTTATCTGCACATTTTTCAAATAATATGGCATTTAAATTGAGTTATTGTGTTACATTGAATATTAACTGAACTGGAAGTTTTGACTCTGTTTTGTCAGTTAGTGCTTGCTAGATTTTATTGCTGTTAGTAATTGCAGGTGGGGAAGTCTCATTCATTGATAGCCTGTCACTGCCTATTTAAGTGGTACAGTTAGGAATATTTTCTGCTTAAAAACTTCAGCTTTGGCTGGCTAAGATCTAGCTGTATTCAACTGGATGTATAAGAGAATTTAAGTACCTTTTATCTGCACATTTTTCAAATAATATGGCATTTAAATTGAGTTATTGTGTTACATTGAATATTAACTGAACTGGAAGTTTTGACTCTGTTTTGTCAGTTAGTGCTTGCTAGATTTTATTGCTGTTAGTAATTGCAGGTGGGGAAGTCTCATTCATTGATAGCCTGTCACTGCCTATTTAAGTGGTACAGTTAGGAATATTTTCTGCTTAAAACTTCAGCTTTGGCTGGCTAAGATCTAGCTGTATTCAACTGGATGTATAAGAGAATTTAAGTACCTTTTATCTGCACATTTTTCAAATAATATGGCATTTAAATTGAGTTATTGTGTTACATTGAATATTAACTGAACTGGAAGTTTTGACTCTGTTTTGTCAGTTAGTGCTTGCTAGATTTTATTGCTGTTAGTAATTGCAGGTGGGGAAGTCTCATTCATTGATAGCCTGTCACTGCCTATTTAAGTGGTACAGTTAGGAATATTTTCTGCTTAAAAACTTCAGCTTTGGCTGGCTAAGATCTAGCTGTATTCAACTGGATGTATAAGAGAATTTAAGTACCTTTTATCTGCACATTTTTCAAATAATATGGCATTTAAATTGAGTTATTGTGTTACATTGAATATTAACTGAACTGGAAGTTTTGACTCTGTTTTGTCAGTTAGTGCTTGCTAGATTTTATTGCTGTTAGTAATTGCAGGTGGGGAAGTCTCATTCATTGATAGCCTGTCACTGCCTATTTAAGTGGTACAGTTAGGAATATTTTCTGCTTAAAACTTCAGCTTTGGCTGGCTAAGATCTAGCTGTATTCAACTGGATGTATAAGAGAATTTAAGTACCTTTTATCTGCACATTTTTCAAATAATATGGCATTTAAATTGAGTTATTGTGTTACATTGAATATTAACTGAACTGGAAGTTTTGACTCTGTTTTGTCAGTTAGTGCTTGCTAGATTTTATTGCTGTTAGTAATTGCAGGTGGGGAAGTCTCATTCATTGATAGCCTGTCACTGCCTATTTAAGTGGTACAGTTAGGAATATTTTCTGCTTAAAACTTCAGCTTTGGCTGGCTAAGATCTAGCTGTATTCAACTGGATGTATAAGAGAATTTAAGTACCTTTTATCTGCACATTTTTCAAATAATATGGCATTTAAATTGAGTTATTGTGTTACATTGAATATTAACTGAACTGGAAGTTTTGACTCTGTTTTGTCAGTTAGTGCTTGCTAGATTTTATTGCTGTTAGTAATTGCAGGTGGGAGTCTCATTCATTGATAGCCTGTCACTGCCTATTTAAGTGGTACAGTTAGGAATATTTTCTGCTTAAAACTTCAGCTTTGGCTGGCTAAGATCTAGCTGTATTCAACTGGATGTATAAGAGAATTTAAGTACCTTTTATCTGCACATTTTTCAAATAATATGGCATTTAAATTGAGTTATTGTGTTACATTGAATATTAACTGAACTGGAAGTTTTGACTCTGTTTTGTCAGTTAGTGCTTGCTAGATTTTATTGCTGTTAGTAATTGCAGGTGGGGAAGTCTCATTCATTGATAGCCTGTCACTGCCTATTTAAGTGGTACAGTTAGGAATATTTTCTGCTTAAAACTTCAGCTTTGGCTGGCTAAGATCTAGCTGTATTCAACTGGATGTATAAGAGAATTTAAGTACCTTTTATCTGCACATTTTTCAAATAATATGGCATTTAAATTGAGTTATTGTGTTACATTGAATATTAACTGAACTGGAAGTTTTGACTCTGTTTTGTCAGTTAGTGCTTGCTAGATTTTATTGCTGTTAGTAATTGCAGGTGGGGAAGTCTCATTCATTGATAGCCTGTCACTGCCTATTTAAGTGGTACAGTTAGGAATATTTTCTGCTTAAAACTTCAGCTTTGGCTGGCTAAGATCTAGCTGTATTCAACTGGATGTATAAGAGAATTTAAGTACCTTTTATCTGCACATTTTTCAAATAATATGGCATTTAAATTGAGTTATTGTGTTACATTGAATATTAACTGAACTGGAAGTTTTGACTCTGTTTTGTCAGTTAGTGCTTGCTAGATTTTATTGCTGTTAGTAATTGCAGGTGGGGAAGTCTCATTCATTGATAGCCTGTCACTGCCTATTTAAGTGGTACAGTTAGGAATATTTTCTGCTTAAAAACTTCAGCTTTGGCTGGCTAAGATCTAGCTGTATTCAACTGGACATATAAGAGAATTTAAGTACCTTTTATCTGCACATTTTTCAAATAATATGGCATTTAAATTGAGTTATTGTGTTACATTGAATATTAACTGAACTGGAAGTTTTGACTCTGTTTTGTCAGTTAGTGCTTGCTAGATTTTATTGCTGTTAGTAATTGCAGGTGGGGAAGTCTCATTCATTGATAGCCTGTCACTGCCTATTTAAGTGGTACAGTTAGGAATATTTTCTGCTTAAAAACTTCAGCTTTGGCTGGCTAAGATCTAGCTGTATTCAACTGGATGTATAAGAGAATTTAAGTACCTTTTATCTGCACATTTTTCAAATAATATGGCATTTAAATTGAGTTATTGTGTTACATTGAATATTAACTGAACTGGAAGTTTTGACTCTGTTTTGTCAGTTAGTGCTTGCTAGATTTTATTGCTGTTAGTAATTGCAGGTGGGGAAGTCTCATTCATTGATAGCCTGTCACTGCCTATTTAAGTGGTACAGTTAGGAATATTTTCTGCTTAAAACTTCAGCTTTGGCTGGCTAAGATCTAGCTGTATTCAACTGGATGTATAAGAGAATTTAAGTACCTTTTATCTGCACATTTTTCAAATAATATGGCATTTAAATTGAGTTATTGTGTTACATTGAATATTAACTGAACTGGAAGTTTTGACTCTGTTTTGTCAGTTAGTGCTTGCTAGATTTTATTGCTGTTAGTAATTGCAAGTGGGGAAGTCTCATTCATTGATAGCCTGTCACTGCCTATTTAAGTGGTACAGTTAGGAATATTTTCTGCTTAAAACTTCAGCTTTGGCTGGCTAAGATCTAGCTGTATTCAACTGGATGTATAAGAGAATTTAAGTACCTTTTATCTGCACATTTTTCAAATAATATGGCATTTAAATTGAGTTATTGTGTTACATTGAATATTAACTGAACTGGAAGTTTTGACTCTGTTTTGTCAGTTAGTGCTTGCTAGATTTTATTGCTGTTAGTAATTGCAGGTGGGGAAGTCTCATTCATTGATAGCCTGTCACTGCCTATTTAAGTGGTACAGTTAGGAATATTTTCTGCTTAAAACTTCAGCTTTGGCTGGCTAAGATCTAGCTGTATTCAACTGGATGTATAAGAGAATTTAAGTACCTTTTATCTGCACATTTTTCAAATAATATGGCATTTAAATTGAGTTATTGTGTTACATTGAATATTAACTGAACTGGAAGTTTTGACTCTGTTTTGTCAGTTAGTGCTTGCTAGATTTTATTGCTGTTAGTAATTGCAGGTGGGGAAGTCTCATTCATTGATAGCCTGTCACTGCCTATTTAAGTGGTACAGTTAGGAATATTTTCTGCTTAAAAACTTCAGCTTTGGCTGGCTAAGATCTAGCTGTATTCAACTGGATGTATAAGAGAATTTAAGTACCTTTTATCTGCACATTTTTCAAATAATATGGCATTTAAATTGAGTTATTGTGTTACATTGAATATTAACTGAACTGGAAGTTTTGACTCTGTTTTGTCAGTTAGTGCTTGCTAGATTTTATTGCTGTTAGTAATTGCAGGTGGGGAAGTCTCATTCATTGATAGCCTGTCACTGCCTATTTAAGTGGTACAGTTAGGAATATTTTCTGCTTAAAACTTCAGCTTTGGCTGGCTAAGATCTAGCTGTATTCAACTGGATGTATAAGAGAATTTAAGTACCTTTTATCTGCACATTTTTCAAATAATATGGCATTTAAATTGAGTTATTGTGTTACATTGAATATTAACTGAACTGGAAGTTTTGACTCTGTTTTGTCAGTTAGTGCTTGCTAGATTTTATTGCTGTTAGTAATTGCAGGTGGGGAAGTCTCATTCATTGATAGCCTGTCACTGCCTATTTAAGTGGTACAGTTAGGAATATTTTCTGCTTAAAACTTCAGCTTTGGCTGGCTAAGATCTAGCTGTATTCAACTGGATGTATAAGAGAATTTAAGTACCTTTTATCTGCACATTTTTCAAATAATATGGCATTTAAATTGAGTTATTGTGTTACATTGAATATTAACTGAACTGGAAGTTTTGACTCTGTTTTGTCAGTTAGTGCTTGCTAGATTTTATTGCTGTTAGTAATTGCAGGTGGGGAAGTCTCATTCATTGATAGCCTGTCACTGCCTATTTAAGTGGTACAGTTAGGAATATTTTCTGCTTAAAACTTCAGCTTTGGCTGGCTAAGATCTAGCTGTATTCAACTGGATGTATAAGAGAATTTAAGTACCTTTTATCTGCACATTTTTCAAATAATATGGCATTTAAATTGAGTTATTGTGTTACATTGAATATTAACTGAACTGGAAGTTTTGACTCTGTTTTGTCAGTTAGTGCTTGCTAGATTTTATTGCTGTTAGTAATTGCAGGTGGGGAAGTCTCATTCATTGATAGCCTGTCACTGCCTATTTAAGTGGTACAGTTAGGAATATTTTCTGCTTAAAACTTCAGCTTTGGCTGGCTAAGATCTAGCTGTATTCAACTGGATGTATAAGAGAATTTAAGTACCTTTTATCTGCACATTTTTCAAATAATATGGCATTTAAATTGAGTTATTGTGTTACATTGAATATTAACTGAACTGGAAGTTTTGACTCTGTTTTGTCAGTTAGTGCTTGCTAGATTTTATTGCTGTTAGTAATTGCAGGTGGGGAAGTCTCATTCATTGATAGCCTGTCACTGCCTATTTAAGTGGTACAGTTAGGAATATTTTCTGCTTAAAAACTTCAGCTTTGGCTGGCTAAGATCTAGCTGTATTCAACTGGATGTATAAGAGAATTTAAGTACCTTTTATCTGCACATTTTTCAAATAATATGGCATTTAAATTGAGTTATTGTGTTACATTGAATATTAACTGAACTGGAAGTTTTGACTCTGTTTTGTCAGTTAGTGCCTCACCCACCCTCCCTGTTTTTGTTTTAGTGTTAATCTTGGTGGCTTTGTAAGTTTTTGTTTGGATAGTCCTTCTGGGCCCATCTTATTTGCTCACCCAACTGAGTGCAGTGTGATCATATTCTGTTTTCAGGCACTCCTACTGTGTACAAAGAGAGCATCTGGTAAAAAAAAAAAAAAAAAAAAGTTTAAGCTTGTTTCCTGCCTTTGCTGTAAGTGGTCTAGACTTTTTGTAGGCTTCTGAGCCCCCAAGCCTTTCTGTTTTGGAGGGAAGCCTTCTAGCTTAATTTTGTTTCTTAGGACTAGTCAGTTTTCTAGTTTCAGCATTCAAATCTGTTTCCTTGACCTCAGCACTTGTTCAGAACTCGTTGTAAGCACTAAATAAGTTGCAAATTACTACAGCACTCAACTTTCCACACTTGTCTAGACGAAAGCAGTTTTTAGTACTTAATAAATAAACACCTATCCAGGCATGTCTAAGGGTCAGCTCCCGGTGATTTCTCCAGTCTACCTGATAAATCTTGGCATCTTGGGGCAATGCAGCAGTTGCCTCATGTATACAGACAAGCCTCTCCTCCTTCCACCCAACACTACAACTTGTGAGAGATGCACTTATATTGCCAAACTGGAAGCAAAGCTCTCTTCAACCAAGACTGGACTAGACAGTCAAGAGGAGAAGGTAAACACTTGCACCGCTCCACACTCATCGCATAGTCTCTCAAAACCTACATCACAAAAACACACACATAGAAACACAAAACACACACCTACATTCACGGAGGCTCTCAATAAAAACCTGCCCAACCATTAGGGACCTCCAAAGCAGAAACGCAAGCAAACTCCACCCCCCAACACAACCCAAATGACACATAGCCCACAAACTCAGTGTGCCACTCAACCACAGCCCATAAGGCATAACAACGTACCCAACACACTAGTCATAGGTGACTCTATAGTCAGGCATACTGATGTTCCACTCACCAGGCTAAACAAGGAGAAAGTTACTGTCAGCTGCCTGTCAGGTGCCAGGATCCGTCACATAATGCATGCACTCAGGTCATCCACATCAAGTACAAATATGACACTGTCATTGTCCATGTTGGTGTGAATGACCTGAGATGTACCTCCCTGGACTACATGAGAAGAGACTTGGAGGAGCTCTCCAATCTTGTAGCCCAGGCAGGTATGACCCTGGCCCTGAGTAGCATCCTGCCATTACCCAGAATGATGCCACAGTACAAGGACAAAATGATAGACTTCAACAATTGGCTAAGCTTCTGGTGTCATTCTAAGGGGATCCAGTATTTGTCTGCCTGGAACGACATGATCGACAGACCACGATGCTATGCCAGATATGGCTTGCACCTGTCGCCCTTGGGATTCCGGCTACTGGCTAAGGCTCTTGCCACCCCTATAGTGCCTTTTTAGGCAAGGTTTAAATGCCAAATTCACCACCGTAACAGGTACAAGCAAGCAAAATCTGAGGGTAATGCTACTCAATGCTAGAAGTCTAAACCTCAAAATGCATTCACTCGAGGCACTTCTTAAAATGGAGAACATCGTCATCTGTGCATTGACAGAGACCTGGTTCAAAGCTCCAGAGAGCACCCTTGCATTACCAGGCTATAATTCTTACTACACCTTTCGGCCACCTAACCCAGAACAAAGAACTAAAGGTGGAGGCGTGTCCATATTCATTAAGTATATCCACACCTCCAGGCTAGTTGAACAGCATAATGCATCCGAGAATATCCAAGTGCAACTAACTCTGGCTAAGACCGCAGTCCAAATTGTAGCTTGCTACAGACCCCCCACCATGCCCCAGGATTCCCACTCCTCATTTCTTGATACACTGGAAAGTATTAGGGTACAAGCTAACACCCTAATAATGGGCGATTTCAACTACCCCACCATTAACTGGGAACACTACTCATATACCAACTCTTTTGCTCAACATCTTCTGGAATTCATAAAGTCCAACTCCTTGGATCAACTTATTCACACCCCCAAAAGGGGCAGTAATATCCTAGACCTGGTCATTACCAACATGGGCAACCGGTGTTCCACACCAGAGGTAAATTCTTCATTGGTCAGATCCAATCGCAAGCTAATCACCCTAGACATCCACATCCCGCCCCCACCCCCAATTAGGAAAACCACCGTAAAAAACTTCTCCAAAGCCAACTTCACACTTCTTAAGACAGAAGTGGCAAACTGCATGACACCCATGCAGATGGACTATAGAGTTACGACTGCTGAATCCTACACAAATGCACTTTATAAGCACTTACATGAGAGCATGAATCATGCTATCCCTAATAGAACCAAGATGCTATCCTCCAAAAAAAGGAAGCTGCCCTGGTGGTCCTCTGACATAAACAAACTCTACAACAGAAGAAAGAAACTGTTGCAAAAAAGAGTAAAATCCCATGACTGGAGGAATGCCCTGGTCAACCTCAGTAAGAAGCTGAGATCCCTCATAAAATCCTCCAAAGCTAGTTACGAAAACAAAATTGCCACTGATCTAAAGACAACCACAAAGCATTCTATAGCTATGTCAAGAATTTCAATGGCAACACTCAGATCTGCTTTGAGTTACAGCACAATGGCACTAAATATACAGAACCAACTGATATTGCCAACATCCTGGCAGATAGGTTCAGTGTTAACTTTACCCCTCTCTCACCCCCTAGAGGGCCTATCTCTATACTGGAAGAATGCAAAGCTCCTGTAATTATGGCTGTACAGGTAAAAAACATCCTCTCCAAAGCCAAGAACACAGCATCCATGGGACCTGACAATATCCCAGGCTGCATTCTACATGAACTATAGAATGAACTGGCACCCTACCTAAGTACCATGTTCAGTCATAGCCTCACCTCAGGCTTTGTGCCCACTGAATGGCACACCATGATGGTTATCCCACTCCACAAAGGGGGAGCCATGATGGACCCCGAGAACTACCGCTTCATTAGCCTGACGTGCCTGGTCTGCAAGGCCATGGAATATATCATCATGGAACTCATAAGCAAAGACATTGGAAATCTCCAAACTCTGGACCCTACCCAGTTCGGATTTGTAAAAGGCAGATCATGTCTCCTAAACCTGATTGACTTCTTTGAAGCAGTCACCAAAGCCATAGATAAGGGTAAGGTGGTTCACACAGCTTATCTAGATCTCGCCAAAGCATTCGACACCATCCCCCACTCTGGAATTATAGATAAGCTCACTAAACTAGGTATAAATTCCTATGTCACAAGATGGGTTGCCAACTGGCTCATGGACAGAAACCACACTGTGAAAGTAGCAGACTCTAAATCCTACTTCAGACCAGTGACAAGTGTAGTACCACAGGTTTCAGTCTTGGGTCCTCTCCTGTTTGGTATCTACTTCTCTGAAGTACAGGCTAACAAAGAAGGTCATTAGCTAACAGAGTTTGCAGATGACTGCAAACTTGGAGCCATAATTGAAACCCTTAACGATGTGGACATACTACAAAAGGTCCTCCCTGAGACAGATGCCTGGTGTCAAAGCCATGACCTGAAGCTCAATGCCAAAAAGTGTATTGTTATCCCCTTTTGTAAAAACTCTGTACCCATGAGCTATTACATAGCTGATAGTCTACTTAACACCAAAAATGTGATAAGAGACCTTGGGAGACAGGTGGACAGTAGTCTCTCCTTTGATAATCACATTGCCACAGTGGGCAGGAAATCCTTCTACGTGGCTCATCTCATCACAAAAGATTTCTCATCCAGACAAAAATAGGTTATTGTTCCCCTCTACTCATCACTCATTAGACCCATTATAGAGTATAATACTCCTTTTGGTATGTACCTCACAAGACATCTACAACAACTGGAAAGGCCACAGAAATACCTCACAAAGAGGATTACTGGCCTCAAACAGATGACCTATGCAGACCATCTCAAAAAAACCCAGCTTTACTCTGTTGCATATCACCTACTCAGAGGTGATCTCTGCCTAACATACAAAGCTGTTGAACATGCTCCACTTAAAGAAATCCCAATCCCTCCAAGCTATTCGGTCTAGGGACCTAAACCTTATCACCACAATAAACAGAACTTGCTGGAGGGATAGATTCCTGTCCCAGAGACTTCCCATACTCTGGAACAGACTACCTATCTATGTCAAACTGAGCTCCTCATTAGCACTCTTCAAGAAAAATGATTGGATGGGAGATAGGAAATTCACCCCGGGGATCACTTCTGTGGATCTGCTTGACAGGGGCACAGAAAAATAATTTTCTTGGGTGGTGAAAGCCAAGGTACATTTTTGGCTAGGCTTATATAGGCCATAGGGCCAATAGCCTAGTACCCTCCTATGAATCTATGAATATAAGATATTGGTGACAACAATACAACATTGTTAATTACAACTATGATGCATCATGGCTGCACAGCTACACCTTCCAAGATATTAGCATTTCACTTTACTGCTGACAACATGCTAGACATAATTCCATTGCTACACTGTTGTACAGTCACCCTGTGCATCAGCACCATTTTAGCCTGTCCCTGCATCAGTGTTACAGATGTCAGGGAGTGGCACAGGTATCATCATATGCACAGGGTGTGTTGTTGGTTTGCCAGAGGCCTGGGCTGAGCCATACAATGACAACATATGTGTGTGTGTGTGTGTGTGTGTGTGTGTGTGTGTGTGTGTGTGTGTGTGTGTGTGTGTGTGTGTGTGTGTGTGTGTGTGAGGGAGTTGAGTACTGTTATGGGCCACTGGTGATGACATGTGTGCAGGTATGTAGTGACCCTAGGTTTGTTGTTTATGTGTGTGTGTCTGCATGCACACAGTTCCCCAATGTGGCTGCCCTATACTGGGAATTGTGAGACAGCTGCAGACTGTACTTGGCAGGTTTTGCAGTTCACCATCTCCTGCCACAGACATGGGACCTGTGCCTGGCAGGGGTATTACAGGCAGTATCAGGTACAATGCCAGATTGAGTACTGTCCCCCGAGTTTGACAGACGTCTACTGGATCCATATCCCTCCTGGGACTGGCCAGGGCCACGTACATGTGGTCTGCTATGATGGTCTGTGGACAGCACCCCCCACAGTGCTGGGGCTGGTACTGCCAGTACAGGAGCGGCTGTGACTGGTGGGATGTCCACAGTGACCTCCAGTTGCTGGTGTTGCTGGCATATGTCCACAAGGCCGTCACAACTGTCCCGCCCTGTCTTGAAGCATGGACATGACATTGTGGATGAGATCCAACGTCTCACCCCACCATCTATCCATGACCTCTGCGTAATTACAGATGGCACCTGCTAGGTCACGGATGCTGTCAGTTACAGAGGTGTGATGAGCCCTCTGCACCCTTAGACCCTGCCTGGTGTACAGTTCCATTCGTACCTGTGCCTCCATGAGAGTCTGGATCATGCGTGTGGTTGAAATAGATGTAGCATGTCTGCCAGGGGCATGATGTTACCAGCAGTGCTCCGACGAGCACCCCTGAACATCTGCCTATGTGATACCCCACCAGACATCTGGCTATGGCTGCTGTATCCTGACACACATGCCATAGATACCACACTGTCCTGGCCAATGCCAACCGTAGGCTGTCCCTTAGCTAAGGCCAACAGTGATGAGCTATCTAGAGGCAGTGTGACTGTGTGCGTGGATGCGGTGGAGACATATGGGTTGTCAATTGGTGGCCCAGCGGCAGCCCCTGATGACCCTTCCTGTGCCTCAACACACCTATCCTCATGGTCACTGTCTGTATCAGTGACATCAGATTCCCTACTGGGGGGACCCAGGCCCACCTTGCCACCTATGAGGGGAAAACAGGGAACAGACTGTAAGACCTGTACATCAACACTAAACAGTACATACACACACACACATACACACACGCAAGCACACACATATCCACACACACACACACACACACACACACACACACACACACACACACACACGCACACACACACACACACACACACACACACACACACACACACACATGCAGTCGACATACATGGCAACCCGTACACTCCACCAGACAGCACCTACAGTCAGCTTCCACACCCCCATAACACACACAATAGCAGGCAATGGTGCAGTACAGTATCACACACAAACCTGTAATTACACACATGTCAGCATGCAGGACATGTGGCGCTCAACAACATGCAGTGCAACTGTAGTCAATCCCCGTTACCAACATTATACATGGCTGTGATGCATGGTTTCTGTTAGTAGGTGATGGCCCTCCCCCTAAAACTCATTGCACCCATGTCCATAGCATTGCTGTGCATCTGTTCAGCACCCTGGCATGTACTGTGCACCATACCTCACAGGTGTACACACCATTACAGGATGTGTATCTGTGTGTCAGTTGTATTTCCACATCTGTTTACAGCTTCTGTGTGTTTCTGGATCACATGTGGACACGTGTTTAGTGAATGCTTGATGTGTATTCACAGATGTCATCAGTGGTGCGTGTATGAGTGATAGACTACCATTAGACCGACCACAGACACAATTGACTGTACCTATGGTGAGTGTAGAGACCATTGAGTGAGCCCTGGCTGATGTTGCCTGTGGTACACATAGGTTCATAGGTGAGTACTGGTCTATTGGTCCTGGGGCCTACATAAGCCTAGCCACAGGGGTTCCCAGCCATGCACCACCCACTAATGTTATTCCCCTGTGCCCCTGTCAGGCTGTGGCACAGACATACTACCCAGGGTGAATTCCCCATTTCCCATTCAATTGTCAAGTGTTTCTGTAAAGGGGGCCAATGAGTAGCATTGCCTGACATGTATGGGTAGTCTATTCCAGAGTGTGGGGATTCCCCAGGACAGGGCCGTATCCCTCCAGTATGTTCTGTATAATGCATTGATGAGGTTTACGACTCTGGAGCATGTGTTAGCAGAGGGAGTGGGATGTCTTCATGTGTAGCATGTTCAACTGCTCTGTGTATGACATAGCTGTGTATGTTGGGAAGATGTCAGCTGTGCCTGGGCAATGTGCACTGGAGTGTAGCCACAGTTGTCTGAGATGGACTGTGTATTACATGTGTTTGAGGCTGGTAATCCCATTAGTGAGGGGTGTGCTCTGTCAGTGCACATGTACAGCATGCATTATGGGTAGGTGTGTTAGATGTGTACATGGCCTACACCTTAGCTATGACATGCACAGTGAATTGCCAAGCATAACCTAAAACCATACTCATCGGCATCTGGCTGCTGTCTTGCTGATATCCCAGAGATACCTACATTCAGATGGGATAGAGTTGATGTCAGTGGCCACAGCTGTGGCATTGCTACAGGGTGGCTGCATATTACAGTACAACAACAGCTGAAGTCCACAGTACTACAGATTATGTATTACTGCTGATCAGTACTACACAGCAACAGACCCCACATCTCACATATGCATGATCTACCTGTACAGATGCATACACTACAGTAGTCTACTTATATACCCTGGAACCTTACCTGCATGCTCCATGTCTGGTGTGTGTGTAGCACCAGCCTTCATGACAGTATAAGTCTGCAGTTCTTGTGGGTGGGCAGGTGCTAACAGGCTCTTGAGCAGCTCCTCCACTCTGGTAAAAGGGGATGGATGTTATGCCTCCCCTGTTGCAAGGTGGTCACCCCACATGGCAGCGACATGGCGAAGTACTTAGTGGAGTAGGTCACTACAATGGTGGCGGACCTGCTCATATGTATGGCTGTGCATTCCCACCTCATTCACCCTGCGGACCACATCATTCAACATGGCTGTTCTCTCCTGCTGGTCCTGGCTTGTGGATGATTCTGGTGATTATAATTTCCTCCTCAGCAGTACTGCAAGTGGGATTCCTTGGGCGCGTCATACTCCCTGAAAGACATAATGATGGAAATATGTCTGAGCAACTCATATGTCAAGTTTACCATAATACAATACACATATCAGTCTCCTGCCACCACATCAGCTCCAACATAATGTTCACACAACGCTAGTGGTACGTGTCCTGTATATGTACCATTGGGTCATATATTGTATTGTACAACACTTTCTGCTATGTGTTTATAGACATGCTCCCTGTGGGGGGCACTAGAGTTGCTGAGCTGTTACATGGTATTTCACGTGCATGCCACTGTCACTGCCACTATGTTTCCACATATGCATGTGGTAGGCCTGCTATGTGATTGCTACACATTTGCCATTCTGTGATATTGGGGATATCTATGCATGCTTTTGGACATGTTCTGGGATTGTGTGGACTAATATAGCCCACTTATGTTCCATGACAGTTACACACCAGTATGTGTAAAGGTTGTCAGCAGGAACACCACTCCAACCAAATGTGCACATGTTACCAGTCCACATCACATCCATGACCCATCATGGAACCTCATTATCTACTGTTCCATCACTACCTTCATTTGGAACCATCTCAGGGGATGGTGCCCCCCCCCCCATGGATCAAACACAGACACATGTCTGTCACCTAGTTAGGTCAAGGGTCTTGTGCATAGGGAGCTCCACAGAGATATGGGGTATGTGTTACATCACCTGGAGGCATGCAGTACACATACACAATGTTTGACATGCATGTCCCTCCTGCCCAGTGCACAACCCAGGCACCTTTATGTCCATGTCGATGCTGTCATGACTGTCCATGGGTGGGCACCATGTTCCCTTTGTTCCCATGTGGGGGTTCAATGGCCTCCACATTCCAAATGTTACTACCCGTCCACTGTGTTTAACCACCACATGTGTCATATACCAGCCCTGTATGCTGTCTTATTTGTCACCCAACCAGACCTACATACCAATATGTGCCTAATACCCTTCACCAACTTATATATCCCACCGTTACATACAATTGCGATGTGTTCCCAACATGGGTTACACACCACATTCCACACTTCATCTTGCAGCCATGTACTGGTGTGTAGGTAGGTTGTGTATTGATGTGTGATGTTCTCTCACATATATTGACATATATATGTATATATATATATATATATATATATATATATAGACACACATACACACACACACACATATATATATTTAGACATACACACACACACGCACACACACACACACACACAAATATATATATATATATATATATATATATATATATATATATATATATATATCTGTCTGTATACACACAAACACACACACACACACACACACACATATATATATATATATGTAAATATATATATATATATATATATATATATATATATATATATATATACATATATGTGTAGATATCATTTTGTGTTGTTTATATATCTATATAAATGTATAACTGTCCGAGGTTCTGTAAACAGTACACAGCTGTGAATATGTATTCCACATATATGTATCTGTATGTGGGGTGCATATGAACATCTGGGCCACACTCATTTACCCTCTTTACTTCAGAGCTGAACTGTTCTGGCTTGCTGCAACACAGACAGGTGTCACATGTGAACACAGACAAACTTTAGATAAGCATATTATACTGCTATGGCAGTTGGGTATGCTATGCTACACTTTAACATGACTGTCCTGCAGGTGGTGTGGTCTCTCACCCATGTGTCTATCATGGCAGTATTAATACCCCCACCAGCTAT
Source organism: Protopterus annectens (assembly GCF_019279795.1). Classification (NCBI taxonomy): domain Eukaryota; kingdom Metazoa; phylum Chordata; order Ceratodontiformes; family Protopteridae; genus Protopterus; species Protopterus annectens. The sequence goes on from NC_056730.1 coordinate 374,064,525, forward strand.
TGGTCACAGTAATTTACAGAACACAGATATCATGGGTCACATCTTTGCCATTCACTGCTGGTCTGCACATTTGACAGGTATGTAGGGCAGTTGTTGAGCAGAACATCATTACAGGAACAAGTACTGATGGCATGTATACATCCTTTCACAGTATACATCCTATTATTCTATGCCACATACTACATGCCTGTAAATGCATATCTGTTTCACATACCTGTTATGTTTTTCCGCTGTAACACAACCCTGAGCTTTGGGATCTTTCTTGAAAGGTTTTTTTTTTTCCTCTCTCTCTCTCTCTCTCTTTCACTCTCAGTCTCTCCAGTAGAGTGCTTGAGCTGGTTTGAATAGATTGCAGCATACTTTTTTTTGTATTGCACATGATCAGGTGGTGGCCTCTGCACCAGTCAGTGTCCACCAGTTGCTAATTGCATGCAGCCTGCTGTGTAGTGCTTCAGATAACCACTGTCATGGCAACCCTGTACTATAAATTGCTGCCTTCTGTGGGCGTTGTCCCCTCACCTTTACAGTATGGATGACATCCTTCCTGTGTGTGGACATCAGTGTTACAGACAGCAGGTAGCAATACTTCTTACAGCAGAACCTGCAGACACAGTCCGAATCCATATTTGGGTAAGGTTCCAGACCTACAGACAGCGTGAGTAGTGTTGTGTGCAATGTATCTTGCTGTTCTTACAGGGTTTCTGTGTACATGGTACTTTTTCATGGAATGCTGTCTGTCTGCATATCTTTCAACTATGGGCCTATCCATATGATACCAGGGTGATTGGCTGTTAGGTTTTGTCTGTGCACCACACAGGTATTGTCCCAGATATATATGTGGCATTCTGTCTGTTGAGTGCTATCAGTACATGGCTACATCCATTTGTATTTCAATGTCGTATCCCTGCATAAGGGTATGCTGCAATGAATCCTGTAACACCAGCAATTTCCAGGGTGTGTAACAGCAATAATGCAAATATAGCCCTATGTTCCTGCCTCTGTCCTCCACATATATGCCAGTCTTTGTCCTGCTGTAATACAGGAAGGGTTGTTAGGTAATGGCCTATCATTATTTACCGCTAGCATTACTGCTATCATCCCAGGCATGTCATGGACTCCCACACCAACTGTTGGGCCAAGTCCATATATATGGGGGCAACAGCTGGAAAACACATATGTGCCCTTGTACATTCCAGAGGTAAGTGTGTTGTACACAGTGTTCCTTGCCCTTGTACAGCCATTTATAGGGGGGGGGGTTCTATGATATTAACCTAGGCTATGGCACCTTTTCAGGGATATAACTGTTAAGACGAGGGTCATTCAGTGTGATAATGAGATGTTAGGTTAAGCAATGTTATGTACAAGATACTGTGACATTAACACAAGTGCTACTTTTCCCCCTAGGGTTTGACTACAGGGTGTAATTGGAGGCTGATGAACTACATCTGTAATCGTTGATTGTTGCATATCCCGAAGGCAAATCCTGTTTCTACTGTTGGACTAACTGAAGGCCTTGGCCTGGACAGCATAGTATGGTATATATACATATTGCTTGCATCTACTGTTTTGTGTGGGCCTTGCATTCATCATTGATTACATATTTCAAACCTTATGTGGTGTCAGTATTGGCATACATTATTATATAGTACACGAATAAAGGTTATTTGTGTATGCATACCTGTGTGTCGTATCTTGTCCTTTGAATTGTGGGTGGGTATATGTTTAATGTCAATATTCTCATTTGTGGGAATGGTTGCCACACTACACATTTCACAGGCGCCAGTTGAAGGGCTTGTGGCTGAGGGATATACTTTGCACCCCGTACTTCCACACTACTTCTACATATGTATAGCTACTGATACCTTTTGTATGTGTATATGTGTATGTACCTATATATATATCTCATATGGCTATATCTATATATATGTAGCTATACCTATATACATCTGTGTATATATATATATATATATATATATATATATATATATATATATATATATATATATATATATACATATATATATATATATATATATATACACACACACATACATACATATGAACATATGTAAGTATCTAAGTATCTATATACAATTGATGTTATATGATTATTTGTGTGTCATGCATTAATATATATATATATATATATATATATATATATATATATATATATATATATACATATATCTACATATAGCTGTCTATCTGTCTACATTGACAGCTATATATCTGTCCATATGCCCATGCATGTTCGGCTCATATTTTGGCCTTTTCCTCATTCACTTGGCAATTGTCATGGATGATAGCAGCAACTTTTTTGGTTATAGAGTTTGTTAATTGTTGCTTAGATCTTTGTTGAAACTGTTGTCTCACTGTTCTGAGAGACTGATCGGCAAATATACAGAGCAGAGAATATTTTTTTTTGGTTTTAAAGTTTGTACTGTTAGTTGTTGCTTAGATTTCTGTTGAAACTGTTTTCCCAACCCCATCCCCATTTTCTGCCATGTCTTCAGTTGTTATAGTAACAGCTGCATTCAAATTGCTGGAAACTGTGTTCTGACAGACAGCCTTACAGATTATCTGCAAATATACAGAGCTGAGTATATATTTTTTATGGTTATAGAGTTTGTTAATTGCTGCTTAGATCTCTGTTGAAACTATTGTCTCTATGTTCTGAGAGACTGACTGGCAAATATACAGAGCAGAGAATTTTTTTTTTGGTTTTAAAGTTTGTACTATCAGTTGTTGCTTAGATCTATGTTGAAATTGTTTTGTCCCACCCACCATATTTTTGGTTTGTAGTTTAAATTTGGTGGCTTTTGCAGTTGCCCGCCCCACTGTAGATTTCATCTGGGACACTCCCCCAGTCCCATCTCTTTACCACATTCTATCTAATAAACTCTTTCTGCACTTGCGTTTAGTCCTTTTTAATTTAATTGCATTTTTTTAAACTGTGTTTGGTCTAATATTGCTACATACTCAAGTGTGCTAGCTTGCACTGCATGTGAATTGTTTTTACTACTGTTTTTGCTACTTTTCTGTAAAAAAAACAAAAAAAAAGCCTGTTTCCTACCTTTCCTGTAACTAGTGTTCCAGATACAGATTTGCTGTATCCAGGACTGTATGTAAGCTTCTGTGCCCCCCAAACCTTTCTGTGTTGGAGGGAAGCCTTCTAGCTGATCAGTGGGAGTGGTAAGCACTAGGTAACCTGTCTACCACATAAGGAGTGGTTCTGGCCCAGAAATTGTAGTCATTGGCCATTTGGGCAATCTTCCATCTCTCTCAACTTTCTGATTTGAAAGCCTGCATTTGCACTTGTTTCTGTCCTGTAACTCATCTAGTGCAGATACAGATTCTTAGTTTTAGCACTTACATTTGCTTCTTCATGCTCAACACTTGTTCAGAACTTGTAAGCACTAAATAAGCAACTAATTACTATAGCACTCAAGCGTCCTCATTACCTAGAGGAAAATAGTTTTTGTACTTAATTTTCTCACTTGCTTAGAGAAAAACAGCTCTTGTACTCACTTTCCTCACTTATCTAGAGGAAAATTATTTTTTATTCAGGCATGTCCAAGGGTCATCTCCCAGTGTTCTCTCCTGTTTATCTGATGAATCTGAGCATCTTGAGGCAATGTAGAAATTGCCTCATGTACACAGACAACCCTCTCCTCCTACCACCCAACACTACAACCTGTGAGAGATGCACTTATCTAGCCAAACTGGAGGTAAAACTCTCTCCAATCAAGACTGAACTTGACAGTCATGAGGAGAAGGTAAACATTTGCACCACACCACACTCATCACATAGTCTCACTAAATCTACATGACCAAAACCCACACATAGTAACACAAAAACATTTGCGGAGGCTCTCAATAATAATCTGTCTAAGCAACAGAGACCTCCAAAGCAGAAACACAAGCAACCTCCATCCCCCCAACACAACCCAAATGACACATAGCCCACAGACTCAGTGTGCCACTCAACCACAGACAATAAGGCAAAACAACGTACCCAACACACTAGTCATAGGTGACTCTATAGTCAGGCACACTGATGTCCCACTCATCAGGCTAAACAAGAAGAAGGTTACTGTCAGCTGCCTGTCGGGTGCCAGGATCCACCACATAACCCACGCACCCAGGTCACTCCACAACAAGTACAAATATGACTCTGTCATTGTCCATGTTGGTGTGAATGACCTGAGATGAACCTCCCTGGACTACATGAAAAGAGACATGGAAGAGCTCTCCGATCTTGTAGCCCAGGCATGTATGACCCTAGCCCTGAGTAGCATTACCATATGATACCACAGTACAAGAACAAAATGATTGACTTCAACAATTGGCTAAGCTTCTGGTGTCATTCTAAGGGGAACCAGTATCTGTCTGCTTGGGATGACATGGTCGACAGACCACGATGCTTTACCACAGATGGCCTGCACCTGTCGCCCCTGGGATTCCGGATACTGGCTAAGGCTCTTGCTGCCCCTATAGTGCCTTTTTTAGGCAGGGTTCAAATAACAAATTCACCACCGTAACAGGAACAGGCAAGCAAAAACTGAGGGTAATGCTACTCAATGCTAGAAGTCTAAATCTCAAAATGCACTCACTCGAGGCACTCCTTAAAATGGAAAACATTGATATCTGTGCAGTGACTGAGACCTGGTTCAAGGCTCCAGAGAGCACCCATGCACTACCAGGCTATAACTCATACCACACTTTTCGGCCATGTAACCTGGACCGAAACACCAAAGGCGGAGGTGTGTCCATATTTATTGAGGATATCCACACCTCCAGGCTAGTTGCTCAGCATAATGCATCTGAGGTTATCCAAGTGCAACTAACTCTGGGCAAAACTGCAATCCAAATTGTAGCTTGCTACATATCCCCCACCATGCTCCAGGATTCCCACTCCTCTTTTCTTGATGTACTGGAAAATATTAATTCAACCAAACACCTTAATAATGGGAGACTTCAACTAACCCACCATTAACTGCAGAAACTACTCATGTACCAACTCCTTAGCTCAACGCTTTCTGGAATTCATAAACTCCAATGCCCTAGATCAACTTATCCACACCCCCACCAGGGGTAACGATATCCTAGACAGAGTCATTACCAACATGAGTGACTGATGTTCCACACCTGAAGTCAACTCCTCGTTGGTCCGATCTGACCATAAGCTTATCACCCTTGATATCCACATCCCACCCCCACCCCGCATTAAGGAAACCACAGTAAAAAAAATTCTCCAAAGCCAACTTCATGCTTCTTAAGACAGAAGTGGTGAACTTCATGACACCCATGCAGATGGACAATACAGTTACAACTGCTGAATCCTACACAAATGCACTCTATAAGCACTTACACGAGTGCATGGATCATGCTATCCCAAACAGAACCAAGATGCTATCCTCCAAAAAGAGGAAGCCAAACTGGTGGTCCTCTGCCATAAACAAACTGTACAACAGAAGGAAGAAACTGTTGCAAAAGAGAGTAAAATCCCATGAGTGGAGGAGCTCCCTGGTCAGCCTCAGTAAGAAGCTGAGATCCCTTATAAGATCCTCCAAAGCTAGCTACGAAAACAAAATTGCCACTAAATCCAAGGACAACCACAAAGCATTCTATAGCTATGTCAAGAATCTAGATAGCAATACCCAGATCTGCTCTGAGTTACAGCACAAAGGCACGAAAATTACAGAACCAACTGATATTGCCAACATCCTGGCAGATAGGTTCATTGATAACTTTTCCCCCCTCTCACCCCCTAAAGGGCCCATATCTATACAGGAAGAATGCAGAGCCCCTGTAATCACAACTATGCAGGTAAAAGCTGCACTCTCTAAAGCCAAAAACACAGCATCCATTGGACTGGACAACATCCCAGGCTGCTTTTACATCAACTTCAGAATGAACTGGCTCTCCACTTAAGCACCTTGTTCAATAATAGCAATGCATCAGGCTTTGTGCCCACTGAATGGTGTACAGCAACAGTTATCCCACTCCACAAAGGGGGAGCCACCACTGATCCCAGGAACTATCGACCTATTAACCTGATGAGCCTGGTCTGCAAGGCCATGGAACGTATCATCATGGAACTCATAAACAAAGACATTGGTAACCTCCAAACTCTGTATCCCACCCAGTTCAGGTTTGTGAAAGGCAGATCATGCCTCCTGAACCTGATTGACTTCTTTGAGGCAGTCACAAAAGCTGTGGATGAGGGTAAGGTGGTTCACACAGCCTATCTTGACCTCGCCAAGGCTTTTGACACCATCCCCCATTCTGGAATTATAGCTAAACTCACTAAACTAGGTATAAATCATTACGTCACAAGATGGGTTGCCAACTGGCTCACTGACAGAACCCACACTGTAAAAGTTGCAGACTCCAAATCTGACCTCAAAGCAGTGACAAATGGAGTACTACAGGGTTCCATCCTGGGACCTCTCCTGTTTGGTATCTACTTCTCTGAAGTACAGGCTAACACAGAATGCCTCTGGCTAATGAATTTCGCAGATGACTGCAAACTAGGATCCATAGTCAAGTCCCCAAATGATGTGGACATCCTACAGAAGGGCCTCACTGAGACAGATGCCTGGTGTCAGAGCCATGGCCTCAAGCTCAATGCCAAAAAGTGGAGTGTCATCCCCTTTGGTAAAATCGCTCTACCCATGAACTACCACATAGGCAGCAATTTACGTAACACTGAATGCATGATAAGATACCTTGGGACACAGGTGGACAGTAGTCTCTCCTTTGATAGTCACATCACCATAGTAGTCAGGAAGTCCTTCTACATGGCACACCTCATCATAAAAGGGTTCTCATCCAGGAAAAAAGAGGTAATTGTTTCCCTCTACTCGTCACTCATTAGACCCATTATAGAGTACAATACCCCTTTTGGAATGTACCTCACAAGACATCTGCAGCAGCTGGAAAGGCCACAGAAGTACCTCACAAAGAGGATTACTGGCCTCAAACAAATGCCCTGCACTGACCACCTCAAAAAACTCCAGCTTTACTCTGTAGCATATCACCTACTCTGAGGTGATCTCTGCCTAACATATAAAGCTATGTCAAACCCAGAGCTGTTGGACATGCTACACCTAAAGAAATCCCAATCCCTTCGAGCTACAAGCTCTAGGGACCTAAATCTTGTCACCACAATAAACAGGATACGCTGGAGGGATAGATTCCTGTCCCAGAGACTTCCTGTACTCTGGAACAAGCTACCCATCTATGTCAAGCAAAGTTCTTCATTAGCAGTCTTTAAGAAAAATCTTGATGAGTGGATGGGAAATAGGGAATACACCTTGGGGAACACTTCTGTGTCTCTGCTGGATAGTGGCACAGGAAAATAACTTTCTTGGGTGGTGTAAGCTATGGAACCTTGCTGGCTAGGCTTATGTAGACCCTTGGGCCGATAGCATAGTACCTACCTATGAACCTACCTATGAACCTATGAAGTCAGTAACTAGTGGCAACACTTTTGTGTTTCAGACTTCATCTCCTTCTACATATGTGGTCTAATGCATATACCTGCGTAACTAGCAACATTTTAAGTGTATCAGAGCATCAGTTGACATATATCCCTATTTGTACCCACAGTGTGGCATACTTTGTCCAGACGTCTTGCATTAACAGGTTGTGTGATGTGATAATAATACATTTTCTGTACTTTTGACTGATTGTGCTGCATGATATGTTTGTGAAAACTTTAATTTATGTATATCTGCCATGGTTTAGATGTAAATCACTTTGTGTATGGAGTGCAGGGTCCTGGGTTTGAGCCTTGGAGAAACAGTTTATTTTGTTGCGGGGAAAACAAGGGATGTTGGATACAGAGTGATTATGGCACTTTTAAGCAGTTGTAAGTGGGTTTGCACAGGTTTGCATGATGGTAAGCACTGCCAACCTGCGCTTATGTTTTCTTATAGTCGGTTAGCTTTAAATTTCTCAACCTGTGTAGGCTTAGCTTCCCCCCGCGCAAACCCGTGCAAACCCACTTACCGCTGCATAACAGTGCTTACTGCCACTTACCCCCACACTAATTCTTTTAAAAGAAAAGAAAAAGGGGTTGATAGGAAAGTGGTGAAAAATGGGTCACAAAGAGGGAAAGACAGTAGGGAAAATAGCTAGGCACGTGCAGGAAGGGTATAGAAAAGTTCCATAGCTGCCCATTTCTTCTACAGCAACAGCTGTGCATATACACTATATTTTTAGTTACGTTTGGACCCTCAAAACCCTGGGTGGGGGGGTGAGGACAACATATATTCATTGTGATGCCAGTTAGACCAGGTTACATGTGTCAAGTGGACATGTGTGCAAAATGGACAGCTATGTATTTGGGTGAGGTTTTTATGTGGGAACAGATTGCCCTTTTTTTTCAGGTGAGAGTGGGATGTTGGGGAGGGGTAGTAGGTATATTTGGGGAGGTAGGGTGGGTAGATTAACAGACAAGACACACAAGACGCATACAGGGCCGGTATATGACACATGAGGAGGGTAAACACCTTGGACATGTAGGGGTGTTTGGAAGTCACAAGCCCATGAGCCCCCAACTAGAAACAGTGGTACTGAGGTCCCCACCCATGGGCAGTCATCACTGCACCTTCACTGCCCTGAAGGTTACTGTGCTGGGGGCTGTGCAGGAGGGGCAGGCTTACCCTCTAATAGTGCCACTCGGCCCTCAAACTGGCATAACCACTCTTGATACTCCAGATCGAGCTCCTTTTACACACCACGGCCCAGAACTTTTGACGGGTGACATGTTCCCCTCTGTGCCTGCTCCGAGGGGGGTGAGCCCCATCCCCTGCAGTGGTTCCACCCAAAGGTGGTGCAGGCCCCACGGAGGAACAGGTCCCAGGCTGGGCCCCAGATGTGCTGGTGCCTGGTGCCATGTCCAGCTGAGGTGGGATAGGTGGGTCCGCTAGGACTGCCCTTTCCATACGAGCTGTGTTGTCACAGGTTTATGACAAATATGGGTTAGTAACAGTCAACAGCATTCAGAATTAGTTATAACAGCATGCATAGGTATTCCCATTAACCCAACACACCAGATTTAACACAGTTGCAGAGCAAGCAAAAAATAGGTTCTTAGGTAGGTACTAGGCTATTGGCCCTAGGGCTATACAAGCCCAGCCAAAAAGGTACCCTGGCTTTTGCCACCCAAGAAAATTATTTTCCTGTGCCACTGTCGAGCAGAGCCACAGAAGTGATCCCCGGGGTGAATTTCCTATTTCCCATCCAATCATCAAGATTTTTCTTGAAGAGTACTAATGAGGAGCTTTGTTTGATATAGATAGGTAGTTTATTCCAGAGTATGGGAAATCTCTGGGACAGGAATCTATCCCTCTGGCATGTTCTGTTTATTGTGGTGAGAAGGTTTAGGTCCCTAGAGTGTGTAGCTCGGAGGGATTGGGACTTCTTTAAGTGGAGCATGTCCAACAGCTCTGGGTTTGACATAGCTTTGTATGTTATGCAGAGATCACCTCTGAGTAGGCGATATGCGATGAAGTAAAGCTGGAGTTTTTTGAGACGGTCTGCGTAGGGCATCTGTTTAACGCTGGTAATCCTCTTTGTGAGGTAGTTCTGCAGCCTTTCCAGTTGTTGTAGATGTCTTGTGAGGTACATACCAAAAGGGACGTTGTACTCTATAATGGGTCTAATGAGTGATGAGTAGAGGGGAACAATGGCCTCTTTTTTTCTGGATGAGAAACCTTTTGTGATGAAGTGTGCCATGTAGAAGGATTTCCTGACTACTGCGGTGATGTAATTATCAAAGGAGAGACTACTGTCCACCTGTGTCCCAAGATCTCTTATCACACTTTCGATGTTAAGCATACTACCGCCTATGTTGTAGTTCATGGGTACAGAGTTTTTACCAAAGGGGATGACAATGCACATTTTGGTATTGAGCTTGAGGCCATGGCTTTGACACCAGGCATCTGTCTCAGTGAGGCCCTTTTGTAGGATATCCACATCATTAGGAGTTTCGATTATGGCTCCTAGTTTGCAGTCATCTGCAAACGTCGTTAGCCAAAGACCTTCTGTGTTAGCCTGTACTTCAGAGAAGTAAATACCAAACAGGAGAGGACCCAGGACTGAACCCTGTGGTACTCCACTTGTCACTGGACTGAAGTCGGATTTGGAGTCTGCTACTTTCACAGTGTGGGTTCTGTCAGTGAGCCAGTTGGCAACCCATCTTGTGACATTGGTATTTATACCTAGTTTGGTGAGTTTATCTATAATTCCAGAGTGGGGGGATAGTGTCAAAAGCCTTGGCAAGATCTAGATAGGCTGTGTGAACCACCTTACCCTCATCTACGGCTTTGGTGACTGCTTCAAAGAAGTCTGTCAGGTTTAGGAGACATGATCTGTCTTTTACAAACCCGAACTGGGTGAGGTCCAGAGTTTGGAGATTACCAATGTCTTTGTTTATAAGTTCCATGATGATATGTTCCATGGCCTTGCAGACCAGGCTCATCAGGCTAATGGGGCGGTAGTTCCCGGGGTCCGTGGTGGCTCCCCCCTTGTGGAGTGGGATAACCGTTGCTGTGCACCATTCAGCGGGCACAAAGCCTGAGGTGAGGCTATGACTGAACATGGTACTTAGGTGGGGTGCCAGTTTATTCTGTAGTTCATATAGAACGCAGCCTGGGATGTTGTCTGGTCCCATGGATGCTATGTTCTTGGCTTTGGATAGTGTGTTTTTTACCTGTGCAGCCGTGATTACCGGAACTTTGCATTCTTCTGGTATAGAGATGGGCTCTTTAGGGGATGAGAGGGGGGTAAAGTTAGCAGTGAACCTATCTGCCAGGATGTTGGCAATATCAGTTGGGTCTGTTTATTTAGTACCATCATGCTGTAACTCATGGCAGATCTGAGTGTTGCCATTGAGATTCTTGACATAGCTATAAAATTGTTTTGTGGTTATCTCTAGAATCAGTGGTGATTTTGTTTTTGTAACTAGCTTTAAAGGATTTTATCAGGGATCACAGCTTCTTACTGAGGCTGACCAGGGAGCTCCTGCACTCATGAGATTTTATTCTTTTTTGCAACAGTTTCTTCCTTCTGTTGTACAGTTTGTTTATGTCAGAGGACCACCAGATCGGCTTCCTTTTTTTGGAGGATAGCGTCTTGGTTCTGTTTGGGATAGCACGATCCATGAACTGCTTATAAAGTGCAATTATGTAGGATTCAGTAGTTGTAACTGTATTGTCCCATCTGCATGGGTGTCATGAAGTTCACCACTTCTGTCTTAAGAAGCATGAAGTTGGCTTTGGAGAAATTTTTTACCTTGGTTTCCTTAATGGGGGGTGGGGACAGTATGTGGATATCTAGGGTAATTAGCTTATGGTCGGATCAGACCAATGAGGTGTTGACTTCAGGTGTGGAACACCGGTCACTCATGTTGTTAATGACTAGATCTAGGATATTGTTGCCCCTGGTGAGGGTGTGGATAAGTTGATCTAGGGCATCGAAGTTTATGAATTCCAGAAAGCGTTGAGCGAAGGAGCTAGTACATGACTAGTTTGTCCAGTTAATGGTGGGGTAGTTGAAATCACCCATTATTAGGGTGTTTGGTTGAACCCTAATATTTTCCAGTACATCAAGAAAAGAGGAGTGGGAATCCTGGGGCATGGTGGGGGATCTGTAGCAAGCTACAATTTGGATTGCAGTCTTGCCCAGCATTAGTTGCACTTGGATAACCTCGGCTGCATTATGCTGAGCAACTAGCCTGGAGGTGTGAATATCCTTAATGAATATGGATACACCTCCGCCTTTGGTGTTCTGATCCAGGTTACATGGCCGAAAAGTGTGGTATGAGTTATAGCCTGGTAGTGCAGGGGTGCTCTCTGAATCCTTGAACCAGGTCTCAGTCACTGCACAGATATCAATGTTCTCCATTTTAAGGAGTGCCTTGAGTGAGTGCATTTTGAGATTTAGACTTCTAGCATTTGGAAGCATCGCCCTCAGTTTTTTCTTGCCTGTTCCTATTACGGTGGTGAATTTGTCATTTGAACCTTGCCTAAAAAAAGCACTATAGGGGTGGCAAGAGCCTTAGCCAGTATCTGGAATCCCGGGGTGACAGGTGCAGGCCATGCATATATGGAACAACAGTGGCCATTACAGGAGCATGCAGGTTTCATTGATGGCAACAGGCCACAAAAATTGGTGTATTTTCACATGGCACATGCATAGAAACAAATGTGAATATTTATAAACCATTAGGACATATGTCCCAACAAAAGTTTGGAGTGTACACATACCAGTTGAAGAGTATCATTGGGTTATTATGTACATATGGTAGGGGTGAGAGAGAGAGTTCAATGAACAACTAATATATCTTTGTAGTTTTCACAACATTCTTAGTCACTGCAGTTGTCTTTCCCTTACATGTATTATTACACTATACAATGGCCTTATATTGTACACTGGTACGTTTATAAATTATTATATACGTGACCTGTGTCTTACATACAGGCATGACAGGCTGCAGGTGATAATGCAACATATGTTGAGAATTGCTGTCATACACTTTGAGTGAGGTGCTAGAATGACAGGTTTGTTTCCATATACATTCTCTGACTATGTACATGTTTGACTATCAGTTATATGTCATTGACAGCTGCCTACATTTCTTGGATCACCACACTCAATTTTCAGGGGAACAGGGTACCAAGCTGGTGATATCAGCCATTTATATGGACATGCTGGACAGTTTGGAACAGTTGTGGGGTATGAATATGAATACAACTTACAATTTGAACATTCTAGCAAATTCTGTACTGTTGTTGGGTGTAATTATGCATACAGCTTTCTATCTGAACATTGTATCAAAATCTGTACAGTCGTGGGGTATGATTATGCATACAACTTAGTAGCACTCCCAGGATTCAAACCCCTGCTGTGTGTGACAAAATATTACAGCTAACATCACAGAGCAGTCTGCTATCAGGGAACTGATGTAAAGCTTTTGACTGTTTTCTATCTAAGTCTCCCTAACTTGTAAAATATAACTGACCTCTTGGCAATTCCAATATTGTTATGCAGGACTTCATGCCCATTTCATCTGCATACCACGGTGTGGGTGATACTGCTTAAGATACAACAATACTATTTATAGTATGGAACAGATCACCAACATATAAGAGAAGGGTAAATAGAAGCACTCCAGGGGTTATACCTTTATTCACAGACTATTACACATTTATTTCTACTGGTACAACACTTTCTAAGGCTGTTATATTTATTTGTTATGACAGTACATGCAGACTGATTACTAACCTGCCTCGCAATGCAGCCTTTGCAGCCTAGCATCATGGGCTTGCTGGTTCACAGCCCACTCATCTGCAGCTGTCAGAGAAATGCAGTGATATTTAGCCATACCTATCAATAGTATACACAAGCTAGGCAATTATTTACTACTTAGTAGAATGAGTACTTACTCAGTACTGGGGCATTGGGCATCTGCTGAGACTCCTGGATCCACTGTTTCAGTACATCCCCCACAAGCTTCATCATCTCTCATTACCCTTGGAATCAAATTCCTCAGCACTGAATATGCATTTTTTTATTTAGATTTGATTACCTGGGTGATCAAAAAATCTCAATGGACCATTTGCAGGCACAGCCTGGTTGAATAGGATCACATAAAAATGCACAAATCATATGTACAAATACAAGAATATGCTAACAAATAAATATATACATATTTACAAATGCAAGTATATGCTACACTATTCAGTTCAGAAAGCAGTTTACAAAGTCAAAATATGGATGGAAAATGAAATTATGCTTAGATATTTATGTATAAGATGTAGACATGATGACGGAGATGGCTTATGCTACAGGGATAGAAGCATATCATTACATAAAGAGGTATGCAGACATTAGAAGAGGCATGTAAGAAGGAAAGGATACCATGAGTAGAAGACAGAGATTGTTTAAGCAGTTTTGAAATTCTACCCTGCTATTGTCTGCTCCCACTCTTTGCTGGAAGTAACCATATGGAGTTTTGGATTAGTAGTAAATAGATTTTTTTTGTAAATGGTAGGGGTATATGTGTTCGATTGTATGTTGACCATGTTATTCAATGCAGTACCATTTTGTTCTATAAATTAACTTTTATTTTTGACCTGACAAAGCATGATGTAAAGTCTACCTCTTTTCTTGCTTATTTTCATTCTAGAGAGAGGAATTTAAAGACATGATTTTAGTTGTTCTGAATACAGTAACTGTTTTCAAAAGTTAATTAGAACCTGAAACTAGAGGTTTAGAGTGTACTAATAGCCTTTTTTAAGAATGATTTCAGTTTACCATGGGAAGGACAATGGCATGCATGTCCTCTCTTTTTTTGTCTGGGTTTATTCTGGGTACTCCAGTTTCCTCCTACATCCCAAAGACATGGTGTAGGTGGACTGGACACTATAAATTGGCCCTAGGCATGAGTGTGTGCATGTGTGTGCCTTCTGTGGAAGGTTGGGCGCTGTGTTGGCAACTTAATATCGTAAAACTGCACTGCCAATTGTTCTGTGGACCATTGTTCTGGTGTGGCAACCCCTAACTGGGAAAAGCCAAAAGAAGAAGAAGAAGATGGAAAGGACAATGGCAAAGACCACTGCACATTCTAATGATCTCTGTAAAAGTCAGGGTTTGATTGATTTAAGTTGTATATTCTAGACAACAGGTTCTTAGAATCCATGATAGTGATTCTCTCAAAACAAAGGAAAACCCACCCATCCTCTAGTTATTAAAAATGTATTTTGGACTTTTCCATACAAAACAGCATACACTTTCCTATACAGAAACCAACTGAACCCCCACTCTTCCTGCATATTGACCTTTGCATCTCTACTGATACTGTACAAACATAAAGTAATCACAATTTGGCTTGGTATAATATTATTTTAGTAATGGGTGAAAACAAATACACATGCAGTGACTACTACTCTTCTTCAGTTAGCTCAGTGCCACATTAAATTAATAATTAGTAGCTAAAAATTTAAGTATGTAACATTTACAGACTTTCTTGGGCCTCTCCTAAAACATTCCTGAGCCTCCCTAGGGAAGCTGGCTTTATCATTGGTGTAACACTTTTCTACACACATAGCTGATACCTGGAGTAAACTAGCCTATATGAAGCTAATATCATTTGACAGAGAATAGAGGAAACACCAGACAGCTACGGTAATACGAGAGTGAGTGGAAATGTTCTTCTATACAGAGGAATGTGCACATTGGCAGCTGTATGAAAGAAATCAGGAAACAAGTAAAATAACAATAATATGTTGTAAGTGAATACAACCTAAGCAATGACTTTGATGTAGCCATTATATGTGTGTACTCTGAAAATATCTGTTCTGTCTATATCTCGAGTATTAAAATGAGAGTGTGTGCGTGTGCGTGTGTGTGTGTTTGTGTATGCTTGAGAACGTGAGTGTGAGTCTGTGTGTGTGTGTGTGTGTGTGTGTGTGTGTGTGTGTGTGTGTGTGTGTGTGTGTGTGTGTGTGTGTCTGAGTGTGTTTGGGAGGGAAGGCTGCCAACATTTTCCCTGAGAGAGCAGTTTGACTCATGCTTGCTGGGTGGTTCAATAGTAAAACAACTGACATATTATTGTTACATAAGAAATTATTTCAGAATAAAAAAAATTATTTGAAATGGTAATTTGTCAGCAACTAAAAGCATATCTTCTAGCCTGTTAATTGTTTCTGCAGAACCATTGTGAAACCATTTATTTTCTGATCCAGCTGCTTTTGCCCCAGTCATACATAAGTTAACACATGTGCAAACTGTTTAGTTTTCCTGCCTTATTCCCAGAGTAAGACATCAATGTAGTGGAAATATTTGTGCAAGTCCAGTTGTGCAGACATCTACAACAACAAATATTACCTTTTAGGCTTGAAACTTTGATCTAATTTATGTTGGAAATGAAAAAGTACAGATATGTCTTACAATCTCTTGGGGCTCTTCAATATGTTGCAGTCATAACTTGAACACGACACCATATCAAAGACTCAAAATAATGTCAGATTAATATCTCAGAAAATACATACCACAAAGTAGATACAAATTTATGAAATTACAAATACATATATACTGTTTACACTGTAATGACAACACACTACACATTTCTGTTGTTCTTAGAATGGTACATTACAGATCTCTTATCATTTATCTTGCATAATATCTTACAATGATTCCAACATTTAGAACTAATATAAGATACCTTTTCATGCCTCTTGGAAGTACTTTAAGCAAGGCAAGTAATCAAATATTTTTAATCTGAAAAGAGATGGTTAAGACCTTATGTTTAGGTAATGTAAAAAGACAAGGAAGCTTTCTTATTGTTCCTTCCCATTCCTGTACTTATTGCAATGGCTTCTGAAGGCCTTGATCTCAGACATTTATATATAGCAAAATGCAGAATACCAAGCTGAGGTGCAGACATCTATTCACAAGTGATCTGGTAGCTAACTGCATAGATAGATCCATGATTTTTATATCAGTATGTCATGCGTAATCATAGTGAGTGACATTTTCATGTTCTTGAATGTGAGTGACCTCATTCTTAGGGGGCTCCTAAAAGAGAAGCTTGCAGTCTGGAGTAAGTCTGACCTGAAAAAAATAGTATATTTTTTAATATTTGGTTGTTACCAACCAAGGGCTATTTCTATAAATGTTGTGATATAGGTTGTGAAATGAAGTTTAGTAAAGAAGACATTTCTATACTTGCTTGGCTACCATTCCCTGCAGACATTTTTTATTATTCTTTCCTTTATCATTAATTTAATCTTTGATTACTCTCTTAAGCCAAAGTGTAATTGCTGGGGAGCCACAACCCTTGGCACTCAGTGGGCTGAAGGCATTCTGTGCTAGTCACCAACCGCATACATTAATGGGCAAATCAGAGAACCACCAATTTACACATGGTACATGTTTGAGAAGTGGGAGGAAGCCAGAGTATTTGCCAAAAAAGCTACACAAACATGGGGATGTGGGGGAGGAGGACATGTAAATTTCTCAAAGAAAGTGTGCCAGCCAAGAACTGATGTAGAGAGAGCCATGCTTTAAGTGGCAGAAATGTTAACCTCTGCATCAGAGTTCCACGCTATGACATTTTCACTTTTAAAAATTTTTGGTTTTCATAGGACAAACCAGGCATTATTTTGTAGGTTACAGTAATGAGATTTAGCTGCATCAAACCTTACTCAGAAACTGGTCTTAAATAGTTATTTCAAGAACTCCTAAAATGTGTCTGACTTTGCTGCAGATCACTAAAACTATGTTCTTGCCCCTTCTTTGTACATCAGCTTTAGGTGAGGGCAGTTATTTTCAGCCATTATCTGCTATTTGCTCTTGCTACATGTTCACTGGTGCAGGGCACAGAGCATTTTTTTAAGAGAGATATCCATAACGCCAGGTAAGACAGGCTGAATTTGAGTACCTACCTGGCAGTTATTTTTCACAAAACACTTTACTTGCCTGTTATAAACCATAGCAGAATTGTCTTATTATCAATGTTCATCATCTATGGTAATTTTTGCAAACATAAAATGATATGCTATTATCTAATAATATCTATATTAAACAATATGATGATAAAATTGTGCAATGCATTCTCTGATGGGGTCAGCCACATTGGTCGTCATTCTGGGGATAGTAAACATTATTGTAGCTACACAAAAAAATGTTTAATCATGCAACAAAGTAAACATCACTATATTGCAGTAATAATAATTTTCTGGTGTTGTATTCCACTGTCAGAATCTATTTTTATGGTCCAGACCTTGTCCAAATTGTAAAATATTTTTCTAGAGGAACATTATAATAAACTGGGAAAAATGTATTGTTTTTCCAAAAGGAAAATGCATAAAAGGTAAACTAGCTGCATTCATACCTCTCAACTCTCCAGATTCTCACAGAATGGACAGATTTTTGGGTCAGATTTTTGATCTGTTCCATATAAAATGTATTTTTTTTGGCAAATCACTGGGATGGTCTGAGGACTGAAGTAACTAAATAATGACATACGTTTCAGTTTCAGACTTCAAATCCTTCAGAAAATATATGTTAAAACAAACCCTATTACTTTATAGCAACTTTCTAAGTTTATAACAGCAATATTTAAACTATGTCCCTATTTTTGGGCCTTTGTCTCCCCCCCCCGCCCACATTTTGTCAGGCTTTGTCCAGATTTCTTTCATTAAGAGGTTGAGAGGTATGGCTGTATTAGAGTTAGATAACTCAAAAAAGCTGTGTGGATGTAATCATGTAAAAGATATAAGTAAAAGAAGGTGCATTGTCCTACCTCTTTCAGTAAAATGTAACGTGAAAGTAATGTGCAAAATGGTAACATTGCCTGGATGTAAATGTACTGTAGTTTAAAAATTAGACTAAATCTAGCCTCACATGTGTACACATTGTTTAAAGTCTGCTGATCAAGGACTTTAACTCACATGACGGTGTCTCATTTGGACAGTAGTTAGTTGGGCCCACAACACACACACACACACACACACACACACACACACACACACACACACACACACACACACACACACACACACACACACACATAAATAACTGTGGAAACACAAAAGCATTCCTAAAATTCAGGGTAACTTCACAGGGAATCATATCTTGGCCCTCATAAATAGAGTGACTGCTAATTAAGCATTACAATAGTTGTAATGGTTACAGGAATAACTGCTTTGTCTTTAGAGGATGCACTTGAGAGAGCTCAAGCAGTATTATACTGCTTGTAGGACTCAGAAACCTTATTTTGGACTGAAAAGACAGTGACAGCAAAGGCACAGTCCATCTTTATTTAAAAGAAGATAGTTTCTAGTTCAGATATTAGATATTTCTTCTGAACATTGTCTATATGACTATTATTCTCAAGTTATTGTGCAAGTCATATACTTTTGTATGCAAGAGAATTGCTTCACTTATTTATTTCAATTAAAGAATTTTATTATTCATCTTTAAATATGTTTGTCAGATGCTTTATGAATTAACTTAATAATTTATGCATTTTAAGACTGAGCATTAATTATGTGGTTCTGTCTTTTGAAAGGCAACTTCTCAGAGCTAAGTGTTTTTATTTATTTATTTCACATTTGTTTACCGGGAAAGTCTGACTGGGCAGATACTCATTTTCAAGCGGAGGCCTGGGGAGGAAATCTCCACATACAATCATACAAAGCAAACGACAGTGCAACATAGACATAAAGGTGGGAATTTATAAACATTACAAAACACAATTAAAAGTCACAACTACACTGTAGATATGCAAATACTAACACAAACATTTAAGACTGGGTCATTTCAAGAATATACAGTTGTTGGGTTAGTTTTGACCAACTAGTGGAGCATTGTTAAAAGCATGGGAGAAGGTGATGGTGCAAGAGAGTTACCATCAATCCCATTATAGAAAAGATGTGTGTGTGTGTGTGTGTGTGTGTGTGTGTGTGTGTGTGTGTGTGTGTGTGTGTGTGTGTGTGTGTGCAAGCAAGCATGTGCAAAATAATTTTGACTAAGTTTTAATTATTATTGATAAGACTGCATTGAAAGGCACTGGTCTAGGTCTGATGTATGTGAAATTCTGGACATTATGGCTAGTGATTATAACTCTGTACACTGTAATGCCTATTTTTGGTATGATAGGTGCTGACTACTAGTCAAGGAGTAAGGCACATTTACAGTACACCCTTAAGGGGAATTCTCCTTTGTATATTAAGTAGAACCAGTACTGGGATTCAAACTGCATACTGTTGGTTCCACTGTATACAAATGTTGATGGCAGTAATGCAGGAGTTGAAGCCCATTGTCCCTGTCTGTCACAATCATTGGTATGAATTCTGCTGCTAGATGTGCATCCCACCCTTAAAAAAGTTAAATATTTAAGGAAAATCAAACCCAAACGAGTGTAGACAAATATGCTTGAGGCTCTAAACTCACAATTTGTAAGGTAAAACATCATATAGTCTGCATATCCTTGTTCTTTGTTGTCTCTGCGAATAGGGTTCTCTCAGATGGGAAATGCAATCAGCAGTATTTTTGTGTATATGTTGCTGCAGCTGAACATCTGTTCTAAACTCTAAGGCTGTAGTCCTGTGAAAATACCAGCAATGACAGTGTGCTGTGAGTAATGCTATTTTTTTTTTATTTTGATGAATATTAGCATACACGTTTTGCAGCACCACATTTGTTCAGTGTATTCTGATTGCATGTATCCATACCAAATGTAATAGTAAATTTTATCTAAAATTACTAGGTAATAGTGACCACTGGAATGTTTGCATCTGTTACATGAATGCAATATAAGAGTCTGCTAATGGCTTAATTATATTTTACTTTTCTGCATGTTAAAAAATATTATATATTTTCATTACTGTTTCTTCTAAATAGTTTCTATGCATACTTTTCTCCAACATTACTAGCATTATCGAATCATTTAAGATAAGCAGGTTACTTGTCCTTTTGAAAAAAAAAATCATAACCCTGCAGAAATATGCTTTTAAAAATGTATTTTTCTCAACCAGAAAATGTAAAATAGTCATGGAGAGGTTAGATTGTGATCTTCTCAGACACAAAGGCAGATAAAATATTTCAACCATGCTTAAATCAAACATACCTACCACAGTAAAAATGGAAATTTTAAAGCAATAAAATCTGTAAAGATGGAAAGAGATTTACTAAAATAAATACTTGCAAGAGAAGAATTGAAAAATGATTATTTCTTTACCATCTAGTTGGTTATGTGCAAGGCTGTAACATTTAGACTAGGATTTTAATTGCTTCAATATTGTTATAGCTAAAATACAAAGAATCACAACACTGGGAATAAATGCCTTAATTTCCAATAACTCTACTTGACTTAAAATTAACAGATATAACTAACAACTGCACACCTTTCATGGCTAGGTTGTTAAACAGTGGCACTGAACTTAATGCCAGACATTTGTTTTATTGTCATATCACATGAACTTATGCACCTTGTCACCAATAGTCACTAGATTTTAAGACTATTATCCATGTCTCTTTTCTGTCTTAGAGGAATTTCATGTCTAAAATGACATCATCCTACATTATCCAACAATGTACTATGTCACACTTTAATGTATGCTGCATGTTTGACCGAGGAGCTGGATCATCTCTGTAACTATTTAAAATTATTTATTTAAAATTATTTCTTTCTAGCATCAATACAGGAGATCCTGTAATAGTACCATGTCTAAAGCATTAAAGACCAGGATTCAGTACAGACAATATAACAGCCAGTAGTCACAGAAAATGTAAAAACATATTCTTGTTTTATGCTCTCTGGAGCTCAGCAATGTTCTAAGCATTATAGGACCATGCTCATGTATGGTTGACAATGGCTTTTCCTCCTTACTAAGACAACTAATTCACTAATACACTGCTCTATATGATAAAATTCATTCCCTTTCTCTCTTCCACATCATTAGATTTCATTATGTGTTTCATTGTAAAGGCTTAACCACTGACAAAGACTCTGCATTAATGGCACCCTTTCTGCTATTTTATCATTTGCAGCCACCATATAACCTTGGAAATGCTAACAACCCAGGATGAGATGGCCTTCTTTCAGAAGACTATAAATATTTACCTGCCAGGCCTTTAAATGTGCTCCTCCTTACATGTATTACATTACAACTACCATATCTTGCTGTTCTGGGTCAGCCAAACCAGAAGCAGCTGGTGAAGGTGGTGGGTGACTAAACACTGACAGTCTGATTTGCTTAATATCGACCCTGCTTGCAGTGAACTGCAAAATTATTGGATGGATTTGTCCATGCCTAAAGTCCAAAAGACGTGCATGTGGCCCATACCATTTGCTATAAAGAGCCAGGACTTCTATTTACTGGGTCCGATTAAGATCCATGTTGGCTGGTCAGCAGCTGGCATGTGGTCTATACCCCACCCTATCCCTAAACATTTGTCTGACATCTGTTTGTGTGCATGTATTTATGATGTATATGTTGGGATTTGTTTTTTTACATGTCATTGTGTGTTTAGCCACTGTGTATTCCTGTAATACTCATGGAGTATAATGGATCTCAGTGGAATGATGTATCATTTTATACCTACATATACATTACCGCTTTGATATGTATATGACAAACAATAGTTGTGTGCAGTGTAAGTCAAATAGTTATATATGGGTAACGTCATAAAGGCGATATCCCAAACTTTGTTTGCATACACAATAACCAATAAATAAGAGTATTCCAACAAATGGTAGAAGGAACTTCAAAAAATCAATACCCACTGTAAGGAAGCATGCTTTGGAAGGAAAACCACCAATTTTATCATTCACATTTTTTAATGGGCTTTCATCAATGCTGACTTCATCAGAAACTGTCAAAACACTCATCACAATTATTGTATATATATATATATATATATATATATATATATATATATATATATATATATATATATACATTCAGCCAATAGAAAAAAAAATCACAATTAATTATTCCATTGAACACAATTAATAAAGCCTTTAAAAGACATCAGAAATAATGAATACTGTTGCATCTAGTCAAACAGAATATCACATAAACTTTTAACTTTCTATATTTTTTCTTAAATTTGATATTTATTGATTCATTTAATCCTGGGTATTTGTCAGCATTTAATTTTATTTGACAGAATGAAAGCACTAAAGCAGTGTTCACACATGTCCTTGGCAGTAATCCTTCATTGTTTTTTATATATATATATATATATATATATATATATATATATATATATATATATATAAAAAGGGGGGAGGAGGGGGGACCAGTGGGATATTGACAGATTATGAAGGTGTAAATGTTTTTAGAGACCCTTCTCAAGTTGGTACTACTTCTGTATGTGTCAAGTATACCTTGGGTAATTTCAGTATTTTCAATTATTCTGATTATGAACTTACCCCTGTCTTTTTTGGTCTTTTATCTAAAGGGTTTAAATTTGTCCCACATACTAGAGGAGATGTTTCCAAGTATATCATGGATTTTAAGTTGTTCATACATAAAATGAACTTAGAAGTAACTTTGCAGGGGAACACATCTCTACATCAGGGACAAGAACCTAGGCACAAAAGTATCTTTAACCCCACCCCCACCCATCCTCAACTTAGAAATTTTGAGGTACTTATGGAGAAAGAGTTTAGGAAATACAGTACCCAGGGGTCTAACAGTAAGGCATTTAATTTAAATAAGGATGAATGGACCCTATTAAATCAATTGAGGGCTGATAAGAGTATTCGGATTATGAAGCCTGACAAAGGCGGAGATGCTGTGGTCATGAGTTCAGTAATATATGAAGGTAAAATGCTGAACTTGTTGGGAGACCTTGATACATACATGAGGGTCTCAAAGAATGAGATCAATATTGCCTATAACAGGATCAATATGGCCCTGTATGATCTACTGGTGGAAGGGCTGATAAAAAAAGACATATCAATATTTGAGCAATAATAGACCCAAGATCCCCAATATTTTTGGAATCCTGAAAGTACATAAGGATCTTTTAGATCCTCCACTGATGCTGATTGTTTGTGCAGAGGGATCCAAAACTCCACCCTAGCTAAATACCTTGACATTAAGCTCAAATCCCATGGACAGAACAACAAACAAATTTTGAAGGATTCATGGGAATTCCTACGGAAAATAGATTTGGATTTGGTCTACCAACAGATCCTTTTTGTCATTCTTGATATCAAGGACCTTTTTCCCTTAATACCCCATTCCAAGGGCATGGAATGGTTGGAATTGTACTTAACAGATGAGGTTCAGATTCCCCTCAATGATTTATATATTATATTGAGACTTATGGACATGGTTCTCAAAAATAATTTTTTGTATTTCGATGGGGAATTTTTTCACAAAGTAAAAGGGGTTGCAATGGGGGCAAACTGTGCCCCGTCCTATGCGAATATTGTTTTGGCTTGGTGGGAAAAAGTATTTATTCTCCAGTCTGAATACAGACATTGTTGGGCTAAATATGTTAGGTTCCTAGATGATATTTGTATCTGCTGGGTGGAGACAGAGGCAAGTTAAATGAATTTTTGAAATACTTGGACACCAAGACAGAATTTTTTAAATTCACAATTTCTATTTCTAGAGAGTCTGTAAAAGTCTTAGATGTCACATTAGATAAGACAATGAATGGCTGTGTTAAATCTAAGTTTTTTGGGAAAAATACATATTCTAATTCATATTTGCACTATACAAGTGCACACCCCCAGTTCCAGAAGAAGGATATAGATAAGGGCCAATTTATTTGTGCATCAAGAATGACTTTGTGTGATATGGACTTTAGGGATGAATGTGAATTTTTATATCAATTATTTTTAGAAAGGGAATACCTGGATCAACTCATTGACAACATTAAAAAAGAAGTGATGGCTAGTAGAAAGGAATTTTTTTTTCCTGTTCTGGGGAGGGGCAGAGATGGTGACTCACAACAACTTTTTGCCAGACCAGTTAGCTATGATGCTAGTAGAGCTTTCATTACTGAGTTCAATGTTAACATTTTAAACCTTAACAATATTGTGAAAAATTAATGGGAGAGGTTTATGGGCTTCACTGACTTACCATTCTCAGATAAAGGCCCCCTTAAATTCATTTACAAAAAAGGTAAAAGTTTGAAGAATTTACTGGAATCCAATAGAGGTGGTAAGCGTCCCCTCAACACTAGTCATAAGGGGACATTCAGATGTGGGGTGTGCCAACAGTGTCAATACTTGTCCAACAAAGAGAGTATAGTACTGATAGTCACCAGTACCACAATTGTAACAGTGAGAGAGTGATGTAATTGGTGATGTGTTCCCATTGTGCCTCATTCTATGTAGGCAAAACCGAGCGCAAATTAAAGAGATGCATATATGAACATATTTATGATATTAAGAACAAAAATGACACTAATGCTCTCTTTAAACATACTATTTTGTGTAGCCAAGCTAGGTTCAGCTTTTTCATTCTTGAAAGCATCCCACTTGACATAGACCTTGAATACAGAGAACTGTACTGGGAGGTCTTTTTGGAAGCAGGCAGACAGCTGGGGCTAAATGGATATATTTCTATTTTACCCCTTCTAAAATTAAGAGCTGCCAAATTATACATGGGATACTAATGTAGGCATCAACAGTTTTATTTTAGAAGCTTGTGCCAATTTACACTTTTAGATACAAGTTTTACTTTAAGGCTTTGCCAGTAGATGGTGCTAACCTCACATTTATTGGTTTTAGTGTTACACATTGGACTTTTTGTGATTTAGACAATTTTATTAAATAATTTTATTAAAGAAATGTTATTCAGCTATATTAGATTGATATTTTTAATTAAATTATTATGTTTTATTTTTTTAAATGTTGTTTTACATTGTAAAAATAGGGTCAGAGCAGTCTATGTAAGCTTAAACTAATGAATTAATTAAGAGGTGATACTGATTGGTCAATTTACTTTTTACTTGTTATAAAAGTGGCCAGAACTTATTGTTTTTTTGTCTGATGAAGTCTGTGTATGGAGACGAAAAAGTGGGAGAAATTGTAATGTTAACTTGAATAAACAGTGTGTATGCTTTTTTTTTATGGCCTCGTTCTTTAAAATACTACAGGAGCTTGTCCATGTCTACCACTTTGTTGGATTTATTGGTGACTTGATTGTGATCATTTTTGATTTATGACTCTCTCAGCTGTGCTATCATATACTGATATATTTCAGTGGGTCCATGAACAAACCTAACTCACACGCACAGAAGCCTGTGCAGCCTTTGCTATTGTAAAAAGCAGTGCAAGTACAAGTTATCTTCTTTTTGTAGGTGAAAAGCACATATTACACTAAAGAAAGTGATAGAACAGTTATAGAATCTCTCACTTACAAAGCTATTACATGGGGTAGGAATAATTTTAAGTTGTATAACATCCCACTTACTGTACAGATCTAGCAGGGACCAAGGGTTCTCAGTAATCTAGTCCTGTAGTTCTTGTAGCAGTTTCTGATGAAGATCTTCATATGTATTGCAGACCTGGATGCCTGGCTGTTAAACTTCTGTCTGCCTCCAAAGCTCCTTAGCAATGTTGCTCCATATATCAGTCATGGAAAAGTCCACTGACAGGCTTACATCCTGCCTTCATGTATAATGCACATGAAGAAGGTACAGGGTCTTCTGGTCCATCCATTTGGGAACTCGGACACTTCTCAGTCTCCTTCTTCTTCTTCAAAATCAAGACACAATAAAATGAAAACTGGTCACTGAGGAAGACTTCATTTCACAGGTAGAAGTGGAATGTGCTAGGACACTCCTTAGCTCACTTTTTAATATTGGCACATTAGAAGGGGGCATGATATATGCAGCTATCTGAAAGAAATTATGTAGCTTTACTTAAAATGGTTAATCTCCTAATATATATTGATTTGTAGGTTCGTACACTGAACTTTAGTTGTTTATGCTGATGTTATTCAAAAATATTCTTTGCAAATGAACCTCATTAATAATGTTCATTGGAAAATATACTTAAGACAACTGTTCAAAATATCCCTTCCAAAGCTATCTTTATAAATAGTTTTCTTGCCAGATCTTGTCTTATGTCAATCCTAAAGTACGGATCTGTTTATTGTAAATATACATAATGCTCATTGACTTATGTGGATTGTTTTGGATTCACTTGGAGGCTATAGGCATGAAGATTACTGCATTTCAAAGCTTGCTCTTTAAAAATGAAAGAATTACATAAAACTGTTAAATGTTACTATATGATGTTTCCTTATTGTGTAGTGTATGATATCTTGCCATGAAATTACATTACAGTAGATATCCCGGGTATGCATTTATAACTTTATACTACAAATAATTACTATTTAAGTGCAACTCACATGGTGTTCATTCTGTTGAAATATCCATGTTTATGGGTACTAGATGATTTCATCACTCTTCAAGACGGAGAACCTCTCCCTGTTTTGAAAATGAAATAATTATTGATTTCCTACAGGAGTATGACCTGGAAATAAAATCCACTTCAAAACCACAATAAATCCAGGCAAGCAAAGCTCAACTCCAGAAAGGTACTCCACCAGTCCAATAGAAGGGAAAGAATTATTTTGCTTCTATTGGACTGGTGCAGTTCCTTTCTATAGGAGTATGGCAAAAATCTGGTGGGAATGACAGATGATAGTGTTGGCAATACTACCAGCATGGTCAATGCTGTGGGTAGACATAGCAGGACCCTGTGAAAATGTTGAGGTCACTGCACCAACATGATCTTTTGCACTGCTAAATTTGTCAGCTGTTACAGATGACAGTGTGATGCCAGAGGCTGCCACAATTCTGTCACTAACAGACATGCATTTGTTTCTGGCATCCCACGACCTTTGTTGGAATCAACATATTCCAGGTGGTTGTACTGAGGTTGGCCTACCTACACTCAGTGATAATAAATTCATTAAGTTACCTATACTTTACACTGTAGAGGTTATATGTGTCATACCTTATCATGTGTTACATAGTTAAGTTTTCTGCAGTATCATGGTATCAGTGCAGTATGGGCCTTGGAGGCTTAGGAAAGAATTGTATCAACTCCTATCCATTTTTAAATTCAAACCTTAACTGAATATTTTAATACAATGAACAAATGTTACAACAAAGCAAACTATAACGTTATAAAAATGGTGCTTCTTTCTTCAATGTATACTAACAACATTCATGCAGCGGCAGTAAAAGTAATCCATGGTACAATGTGTTTTCACCAAAAAAAAAAAAAAAAAAAAACAAAGCAACTAGTCAGATTATGGAAAACTGTAATAGTTACCACTGTTTAAATGGTTACTTCACTTTCTTCTCTGATCTGTTTTTATTTGCTTTCTTTTTTCTTGGTACCATACATTCTACACCTGACCATCTTGTAAAGTTGACAAGCCACAGACATAAACATGTAGCAGTTGTTTGTGCTCCTATTTTACATTGCTGAATCATTTCTCAAACTTAGTAATTAGAACTTTATATTTTTTTATTTGAATGTATTTATTCATTTATTTTGTTGTATTTGCTGGTGTTTCACCTTTCCTAACTTATTTAAATTAGGGTAGCAATTAAAAACTGTCCCTGATTTTTTCCCTTATTTGCAGGCTATCTGACAGCATTCAAGTGCTCTACTGGCTTTCAAATCCAGTAAAACACTTTGGCTTTTCTTGTAAAAGGTAGTACATAGAATAAATAAAACTCCATGCAACGCAAATATGATCAGGTCTCACCTATCACAACCATATGTGCTCTCGACATGGATGCCAAGATTCACCTTTCAAGCAAAACCCACAATAACATGGTTATAACCAGAGACCCAAGCATAAATGTTTGTATTCTGACAGTGAATAATGGTTTATTGTAAAAAAGAGCAATATAGTTATCCAGCCAAGGAATGCACCAGAGCTGAGAAATGTGTCTACTTAAATAGGTCGTGTGAAAAAACATAGAAATGTTTTCTTTTCTCTTTGCATTGTTTATCCTTTATTTAGTTTGCATTGTTGCTGTTTTGTCTTTAATTCCCTACTTTTTCTGCTACTTTTCTGTTCCTTCTCTTTTTTTGTGCCCTTATTCTTCTTAAATCACACATATTTTACTTAATGTTTGATGCCAGTACATTTGAGAATGCCTTTTTTTTCCTTTTTCATGATTTACAAATTTTACATAAAGCTTATCCAATTATGCAAATGCATTTTTGATGTATTCATTTTGTTTTTCTGTATTAATTTTTTGTTTGTTTGGTACAACAGTTCAGAGACATAGTCCCTACTTGCCAAAATGTGCCCTTTTAAGTCCATGGCATTTGCTTTATAAGGTTTGACTTGATGGGCAGGTTTATTGTTAAGCATGCTGTTTTGAAACAACTAAGCTTGAATAGAACTGACGACTCATGGTTTTACATATACATATCTGTGGATCACAGACTGTGTGTTGTGTCAGGGCTAGCCACTCAATCGTGTAAAATATGGCTATAGGTGATTTGGTCATGTTTCCTAACATTGTCAAAATGGGCATGGGCATTTACTGGTGATAAGTGGGCTGAGGACCAGGGCTAATCTGACTCATGCTAGGGACTAATGGTGGAAGGGATGTATGCACCTTTGTTGGACAGTGTGCCTGCCATAAAGCCTAGATGTCCTAGGTCAATAAGCTACTGACTGGCTGGTGTCCAGTTGCTCAGCTTCAGTTACCTAGCAGGGCTCTGTTGAAAGAAAGCTGGACGTAAAGCCACTCAACCTGTCAAACACAAACTAAGAACTGCTACAGTCATTGTAGGTACACTGATAGGATGATGCTTGGAAGTGGATGACATGATGGTAAGGAGGAGACTGGAGATCCTTTGTTTCCAAGAGACAAGATGGAAGAGCAGGGCATCGATGCCACTTAGCTTGGGATCCAGAATAAACTACTCAGGAGGAGGACAGGCTAGAAATGGTGTGGGAGCTGTGGTGAGGGAGAGGCTTTAGAAAACATTGGTGGATGTTATTGGAATTAGTGACAGACTCGTGACAATCAGACTCCAGTGTAATGACAGAACAGAATTCATAATCTCAGCCTATGCCCCACAGCTGGGTTGTGATAGTGAGGAAAAGAATGCATTCATACAACAGTTGCAGGACCTACTAAATAAATCAGGACAACAGGAATTGTGTTGATAATGGGTGACCTAAATGCACATATCGGAAGAGGCAGAACAGAATATGAGGACAGCCTGGGACCACATGGGTGTGGCAACTGGCATAATGAAGGAGAGGCCATTCTAGACTTATGTCTGGCAAATGGCTTGATGGTAGCCATCACATGGTTCAGAAAGAGAGACAGTCACAAGATCACATACAAAAGTTGCCAAAATGCTACTGAGGTAGTCTTCCTCCTAGTAAGGAAAGGGCACTGAGGTAGAATAAATGATTTCAAAGTCATCCCGAATGAAACAGTCAGCCCACAGCATAAACCACTGGTTGCCACAGTCATTTGCAAGCAGTGGTCAGAGAAGGCTCTAAGATCAACAGAGTCCATGCTGACATGGAAGTTGACTGGAGAGAAAGCACAACAGTGCAAGGAATTATGCAGACCTCTAGCAGCTAAAGAAGATGAGGAAATAGGTGAAGTTGAAGAAGAATGGCAATGTCTCAAAACAGCATGTGTGAGGACTGTAGAACAGATATGTGGCTGAGTCAGGCATGGAAATAAGGTACATAAGGAAACCTGGTGGTAGAATGCAGAAGTCCAGAAAGTCATCAAAAGAAAGGAGGAGTGCAGGAAAAAGTGGGAGATAGAAAAAACTGACCAGGCTAGGTAGGAATACTTGTTGGCTAAAAAAGTGGCTAAGAGAGGAGTGGCAATAGTAAAGAATAAGGCATCAAAGCACTCTACCAACTTCTGGAAAGATCACCTGTGGATGGCACAAAGAAACTCTATTAGGGTGCAAGGCAAAGACAGAAAGGTAAAGAAGATAGTCAGACACCCTTCATAAGGGATGCCAGCAACAATCTGCTAACCAGTCCACAGGACATCAAAGGCAGATGGTAGGAGTACTTCCAGCACCTTTTGAATCAAGAAAACTTAAGAGAAGCTCTGCTATCCCAAAGACAGCCTATGGTGAGAGAAAAGGAGGAGTCCACCATAGTAGAATAAGAACTACACTAAGGAAAATTATGACAGGGAAAGCAGCAGCCTCAGATGAGGTCACAGCAGATATGATAAAAATGTGGGAGAGATAGGGGAGAAATGGCTCCTAAGGCTGCTCATAGCAGTATGGAGATGAAAGTGCATCCCAGATGATTGGAGAATAAGCATACTAGTGCCAGTGCTCAAGAACAAAGGGGACATTCACAACTGTGGGCAGTATAGGTAACAAATTCCTATCACACTACATGAAAGTTCTGGAGTAGGTGACTGAGAAATGAATATGCAGAGTAGTAGAAATTAAGATGGGAAATGATCAGGATGCAGCACAACCGACCCGATGTTTGCAATGAGACAGATACTTGAGAATAAGCTAGAAGTGAGTAAAGAGTCAAGCTGAACATTCCTAGACTTGGAGAAGGCATATAACAAGGTCCACAGAAAGCTGATTTGGGCAGTCCTGCGGTGATTCAAAGTCCCAGAAACATTGGTAGAACTACTGCAAGCTTTGTACAAGAACCAATGACTCAAGTACAAGCAGTATTCGGTTCCCAGTGAAAGTGTATGTGCATCAGGGTTCAGCACTGAGCCCACTGCTGTTCATACTAGTGGTGGACTACAATAGCAAACAAGTCAGTGGGGACAGATCAACAAAGTTGCTGTATGCAGACAATGTGACATTACAGGCAGACTCTGAGCAAGAATTTCAGCAAAGGGTAGGGGAATGGAATACAAAACTGAAGGCACACGGGATGAAACTGAGTACAGAGCAGACAATTGTAATGGCAGAAAATGGAGGAGATCAGAAGTAGCTGAGAATTGAGACAGAAGGTAAAATAGTGGAATGACCCAGTTAACAGCTTCAAGTATCCAGGAGGGGTGGTTGAGGAGAAGGGAAGTCTGAATGAGGAGGTCAAAGCTAGAATACTAGGGGCTGCAGCCAACTGGCAGAGAGTGTCAGAGGTAGTATATAACAGAAGAATGCCAAAGAAGCTTAACTTAAACGTAAAGTGTACAAAACAGTGGTGTGACCAGTACTACTGTATGGTACAGAAACCTGGGCAATAAAGACAGAACAGTTGAGGAAACTAGAGGTGATGGAAATGAAGTGCCTGAGATGGGTGGTAGGACACACACTGTGGGACTGATGAAGGAATGATGACATAAGAACAGAAGTAGTTCCAATTGCAGAAAAGGTCAAAGAGAACATAGTACAGTGATTCAGGCACGTGTAGGAAAGCAGAAGACAATCTGGTGAGGAAGATTTGGAATGGACAGAAAGAGGGCAAGAAGAAAGGAGAGCATCCAGCAAAGAAGTGGATGGATTGTGTGAGAGAAGACCTGCGAACGTCAGGTGTGATTGCTGTAGAAGGTAGAAGAGTGACATTGAATAGGGAGATATGGTGATAAGTTACACAACACCTCAACCCCGTGTAGAATATGGGTGAAAAAGGGGTTGATGATGATGATGTCATCTCCTCTCCTTGCCAGCAGTGGATAAATCTAGTGATGGATCCTCCAGTGCATGTCTTCCTTGTATGCAAAGTGCACTCATCATTCTTAAAAGTCGTTACAGTATATATAGCCTGTACTTAAAACTAGTCCACAAAAAGTCATGCCTTCAACTGCCAATGCGTAGACCAGAGATTCAGACTTATTAGTTCTGGACAAAGCTGACCATGTGAAGGACTTGCAAAATTTTCTGAACCTGGGTGACTAATATGACAAACAGATGTCTTGTGTCTGTATGACTAGGCTGGAATCTTGGTTCAAATTTCAGGAAGCAACACAAAACATATTTCAGTAGCTATCCTTTAGAGTTATATCCCGATAAAGGTTTAAGAGTTAGACAGACATGACCTTTATTGGCATATCAGTTCCTTGTGTGGTAAAGAGGGTACTTTTATTTTCCTTGGGTATTGCACATTGGTATTGTGAACATTACGTGGTTCCAAAAACATCAATAAGAGAGAAATTATGATGGCGACAACATTCTGGAGTCTTAAGAAACTACACTGGGTTGGTTGTGCAAAGGCTTATGACTGTGACTAAAGAACGACTAAATTTTAATTTTCATGCTTGAAATCTTGAAAAAAAGCAAACACATCAGTGTCATTCATCCATCCTGCCTTTGTAACCTAAGAAAAACCAACACGCATGAAGAAGTTATAGCACAATGCAATTTTTGATGACAGTAATTTCCTACTGAATATTTTGCTTTATGTCATTTGTTTAATAGCAGATGTTAGCTTATAAATAAATTTGAACTAAGGTGGCTTTACAGGTATCTTCCTGCAATGGAACAAAAGTTTATCTACCAAGCCCCTGCTTACACTTATCAAGGGTATCAGAATTTGTCTGAGATTTGGGATGCATGGCTAGGTTTAAAAAGGCCCTTGTGGTCATTAGCCTAGTAAACACCTATGAACCTATGAACTATGCTTCTCCAGATCTGGATGAAGGAGATGAATTATGTAATAAGTAAAACAATAGTGGTTTTTCCTTGTCGGCATTCAAGATAATAACCATTATAGTGAGGTTCAGAACTGCATTTTGCTCACTGTATCAGTATTGCTATTTCTATGAATTGCTTTTTCAAGACCATCTCTGTTCATTACTACAGAATACAATTACATCAGGCATCTCTACTTTGTTTATAAATATTCTTATCAAATATGATAGGTAATGAAAAAAGGTAGACCCTACAGGCCATATTCCACAACCAATCTTGTAATTTATTTCACTGGATTAAATTTGTTGCATGATAAAAGCTGGAATTTAGATATACTTAGATCAGTCTGCTATGCAAATTAAACCAGGTATAAGCCATGCACAGGATGTGGGAGATAGAAAACAGCACAGGCACACAATGTTAAAAAAGTAACACATTATGTAACACATGCTAATGAGCAGATAATGAGAAGTGAGTCACATGGATCATGCAAAATGATTGGACTGATTCAGAAACATATAAAATGAGTACATTGAAAGCAGTCATGCCCATTTTGAACACAGCGATTAGTGGAGTACAGTGGGAAATATACCAGGAATGGCAGCTGCAGAACATAACAGCATGTTTTGAGAGCAGCTCTGTGAGCAATTGCCCATAATGGTGCACATCATGGCGTCCTTGCCAAGTGAGCAAGCACAAACAGTGACTGATATAGCACCATTTGACAACTGACCCCATCTGACAACTAACAAATTGTGGACCTTTTAAGAGTCTAAATGAATACTGTAAGGGACCTAGTCAAACTGTTTCACCCACAAGCAGAAACAAGGGAAATGCATGCTATACCTAATACTCTGGATACAAAGCTATATGTAGCCTCAACCATCTTAGTCACATGCTTCCAGCTACCTACATGGGACCCATAATGGATATTAGAGGTATCACCCT
The DNA here is from genome assembly GCF_019279795.1 of Protopterus annectens. NCBI lineage: Eukaryota > Metazoa > Chordata > Ceratodontiformes > Protopteridae > Protopterus > Protopterus annectens. The sequence goes on from NC_056730.1 coordinate 374,098,597, forward strand.
TATCCATTTTTTTATCTAATGCTGCAACATGAAGAAGAGTATGTCTGGTTCCCCTGGAATGTGAAGGAGAGAACAAATACCATGCAGATGTTTTATGACATATCACATTTCTTTAAGGTCCTGCAAGCCATAGACTGCATGCATGTTGCTTTCTTGGTTCCATCTAGTACAGAAGGTCTGCAGTGCATTGAAAGGAAGGAATTCTACTTTCTGAACTAGTTTGTCAGGCCCAAAGAAATATTTATAATGTGTCCATCCCCCAAATAGACAGTGCACATGATTCACACTTTGGCACATGTCTGACTCATGTGAGGACTTCCCACAAGGTTATCTGGTTAGTAGGTGTACATACATGCTAGATAGGTAAGCCTATACAAAAATGCACCATGAAAGGAGGGAACAGGCCACCTATAATATGCTGTATATTACAGATGATGTTGCGTATGGACTAGAGCCTTGTTTGGTGACCTGATACTCATTGCCATGCATGAAATGATCAGTAACAGAACCCAAGTGGAAAACTCTAAATATATTGGAGTGTATATTTTCACAACTGAAGTGACATTTCTGATGTCTACACACTTCATGAAGGACATTGCAATATAGTCTAGATGTATGCAACAAGATCATTCCTAGATGCACTATGCTATGTAGTGAGACACTGCACAGAAGACTGTAGCAACTGGAGGACATCATGGCAGGCCATCCCTACCAGTTATAGCAGCAGCAGTGAGGCAGGGTGAAAAGTCAGGGAAAGATGGAGCAGTACATTGTACTAGCAGTGAGGAGGCATCTGGTTCACTGCCACAGTCCATGACAAAGACAACACTGTTGAATAAAATGATGCATGCAGTAAACACAACCAAGTTATCCAAGGCAGTGCATGCACTAACTATGATTGAATCAAATGTCATTATAAACATAGCTAGTTGAGGCACAACACGACAATGAGAAGCTGACCGTTTATTTATAAAGAAAAATGAAAATAATGACAAAAACTGTCAAATAAAAGAAACGTTTAAGCAAGCGCTTTCACATTCCAACTGAATGCTTCATCAGACTGTTTAGGTAACTCTAAGTGGATTCTCTCTAAATACCTTGTCTCTCTCATTGTTAAACCAATCACATTCATTGCTTATGAATAATAAAGCAGTACGACATCATATACCTGTAGAATAATATCCCCCTATTGTTTTATCATCGCATTTCAAGAGCTACTATCTACTGAAATGTCACTTAATACAACTATAAAAACATAAATACATAAATAACACAAGCACGTGCCATATAAATATAATGTCTATATATACTATACAGTGATAAAAGTGAAACCTAAAGCCATATGTATATAAATATATGTATAAAAACTGTATAAAACAAATGTATATACATGTATGAATTATATGAATCTAAAATCTGGAACATCTTTACAGAATAAAATGCAGATTTGGGAAACAATCTATGTGGCAAAAAAAATATTATATTAAAACCATTCTATCTATCTTATATGCTACATAAATCTATAATAATGTCAGCTTAACTAATGGATAAATACCTAAGAATTTTTAGCATACATAAAAAATAAAAAATAATATATATGTATAGGATCATTTCTCAGAGTGGATGTATAGCAGCATCCTATATTAAAGGCTTCTGGAAAAGATGGGCTTAAGCTCTTAGTGCTTAAAGTCTCTAGCAGACAAGAAGGGTTTCAAAGAAACCTTTTCATGGAGCCCTGAGCCTCTATCTGCTTGTAATCTTAAAATCCATCTGATTTCCCTTTGTTCTGTATAGTTTTTATGATTACCTAGCCTAATGTTTTTATATACCAACTCAACTACTATAAACTTAAAGTTATGTGTTGTGCCTTTATTCATTATGTGTTTCGCTAAGGCATTGTTATCATCTTACTTATTTATGTCATATATATGTTCCTTTACATGTTCCCTTAACATCCTGTTGGTCATGCCTACATAGAAAAATCCACATTTTATACATATAGCTAAGTAGATCAAATCCCGTGTCTTACAATCTGCATATAAACTGAAATCGTATTCTTGCCCTGTGTTGGGGTGACAGAACTTGTTGTTCAACATGTAGCAGCATTGATTACATCTCCTACATGCATAAGTTCCTTTCCTATTGGACTCAAGATGTTTCTTCTCATTTTTCTCATAACATAATATACGTTTCAGTGATTTTGTGTTCTTATAAATGAATTTGGGAGTGTCCCCCACTAATTCATGTAGTTTCTCATCTATGGTTAGAATATTCCAGTTCTTTATAAAGATCTCTTTAATTTTCTTATTATTATTATTTGTGAACGGTATCACAGGCTTGCTTAACTCTATTTTGTCTCTTTCTCTATCCTTTATGTTAAAATCATGACTACCACCATAAATGAATGGTTTTCCTGCGGAAGTCCTCCTTGTTACACTATCTTTAAACAAGCAATATGTTTCTTTTCTTTTATATCCTCTTTCCTGAAATTCACCATGTAATATCTTAACCTTTTCTTGAAACTTGGTGTCTTGGCTGGTGAGTCTGGATGCTCTTATTGCTTGTCCCTTCATTATGTTGCTATAGACATGTGTGGGATGCATGCTAGTGCGGTGTAATATTGAATTTTTCCTGCACTCTTTTCTATAAAGCTGTGTTTGTATTGTACCTCCTTCTCTTATTAAAAGAAATCTAAAAACTCTATCTTTTCTGCTAACCATTTTTCTGAGAAAAACAGAAAATCTGTCATTCCATTAATATATTCAATGAACTCTCGTAGTTTGGACTCCTCTCCTTTCCATAATAAAAAAACATCATCTACAAAATGTTTGTAGAATAAAATGTTCTCATAGTATGTACTTCTTATTATGTATGTATATTCCCAGTATGCCATTATGATGTTAGCATACAAATTTGCACATGGGGTGCCCATGGCAACCCCTCTCTGTTGTAAAAAATATATTGGTCTCCATTTACGAACACATTGTTCTTTAGAACGATGTCCATTAACATGGCCCATCTTATTATCAACTCTCTTGTCATATTCTTTTCTATCAGGAACAACCTCATGTAGTCAACTCTTACATCGTTAGGAACTGAGGTGAACAATGAGTTCACATCTAACTTTACCATGTTTCTAAGCTCACCATTGTTTTGGGGTAGTGTATAATCAGAGAGGCTCTCTATAAACTGTTGTGTGTCCCTAACTACTGTCTCAGTCTGTTCCACTATCCTCCTTAGCTGTTTCTCTAAATATATAGAGATTGCCTCAGTGAGCCATCCCTTGCTCAACACTATAGGTCTCATTGGTGGATTCTTAATGTCTTTATGGACCTTAGGTAGACCTCCAAAAGTAGGTAGAACTGTTTTTTCTATTGAAAAACATTTATAAAGATTAAAATCAGTCACATTACATAAAAATAAGTCATACAGTTCATCTTGTACATTATTGATAATTCTATTCCACTTTATTAGATTTATACTAAGATATGTCTATCTTCTAATAGATTCAACATCTTTGTTCTATACATGTCTGCCTCAAGGATAACTACTGCTCCACCTTTGTCTGCTCCCCTTATCACAATACCTTTGTTCAACTGTAACTCTTTGAGTGCGAGTTGTTCTTCCCTATTCATATTGTAAAAATCATATTTCCTATTTTTATTATTTTTATTATAAAGTTCATTCAAATCTCTTTCAATTGCTTTCTCAAAGGTTTCAACTAATAGATGCATTTGAGGAACAAATACAGAAGTTTTTTTTAAATATATTTTCAGCACTACTGTTCGTGTTACCAAACATTTTAAGGTTCAAGTTTCTTGTAAACATTTTTAAGTCTATAATTTAATCAGTACTGTCAACATCTTTGGCTGGAATAAAAGAGAGCCAGTTCCAGATTTTAGATTCGCATAATTCATACATGTATATACATTTGTTTTATACAGTTTTTATACATATATTTATATACATATGGCTTTAGGTTTCACTTTTATCACTGTATAGTATATATAGACATTATATTTATATGGCACATGCTTGTGTTATTTATGTATTTATGTTTTTAAAGTTGTATTAATTAAGTGACATTTCAGTAGATAGTAGCCCTTGAAATGCAATGATAAAACAAAAGGGGGATATTATTCTACAGGTATATGATGTCGTACTGCTTTATTATTCATGAGCAATGAATGTGATTGGTTTAACAATGAGAGAGACAAGGTATTTAGAGAGAATCCACTTAGAGTTACCTAAACAGTCTGATGAAGCATTCAGCTGGAATGTAAAAGCGCTTACTGAAACGTTTCTTTTATTTGACAGTTTTTGTCATTATTTTCATTTTTATTTATAAATAAACGGTCAGCTTCTCATTGTCGTGTTGTGCCTCAACTAGCTTCTTTTTGGATTTGGTTTCTGTGCTGCACTTGAGACATTTTACCCTTGGTTGTGGATTTTCTACATGCATTATAAACATACATGCAAAGAGTTGAGCAGGGCACACTAATCTTCAATTATACAGGTGATGGTGATGGTGGGGTGACACAATCACAGGTTACTACATTATAAAATCTGGTAGGTTTGCAGCAGGTGAAAACAATAAATATATACCCTGGGATGTTGTGGTAGTCAGGGGTATCATTTCCTCCAGTGCTGGGTTTCAACTGCCATGGTGTGACTTTAGCAATATCTGTTGTTTTGACTTGATTTGTAGCAGCTTGCTCCAGACTATGGCAGGGAAAAGGAAAGAAGTATAAAACAATGCATGTGTTCTCTTTTGGGGCATCCTGTGTGTGTTGATCCTGTTGAACACCATTATCCATGTCCTGACTGACACAGAGATGGCAGGCTGTGTTGTGCCCAGGTGTAGCCTGACTTGGGATGGTTAATGGCCAACCTCCATACATCTGAATCCCTCCCATAACTGACTGCATGGTCTGCAGAGGCAGGCCTGATTGCAGTGGCAATATGTCTCATGGAGGTACCTATGGTGAGCTTATTTGCCATCAGCAATCTCAGCAAGACTGTATTCTCTTTGTCCCTATATTCCATGTCACTGGCCAGTTAAACCATATTGTCCCACAAGCCATGGAGCACAGTCACCACCTCCACAGTTTTTGAAGTAGTAGATCTTTGTGCTTTGATCACTGACCTGTACATTGGTCAAAGCCATATCAGGGACAGACCTGGGGTCATGGTGGCACCATACCCCAAAACTATTCCCAGTATAGACATTCTAATGTTGGAGGAAATGAACATTTAAGATGTTGTATCAGTTGTAATCCAGAGTGCTCAAGTGCAGTCTGGTACCCCACCTTTGACCTAGAGGATGACAGGACTAACATGAAACAGAGTATAATGGATTAGTCCAGATAAAATCACTTAAGCTAGCAGATCTAAGAAACTTTCTCTCTCTCTGATACCCTCCCTGTGTGAGGAATAAAGACACCTTGTTGAAGTTTCCATTAGTTAATTCAGTTAAGTAGGTAGCTGGATGAGTATTCTTATTCTATTGACACTTGTCCATTTACCTACTTAACTGAATTAACTACTTGAAACTTCAACAAGGTGAATGTGGGTAATCTCTTCCTTTGTAGTGTTGCAGAGAGTGCCACTGATTCATTAGACCATTATTATCAGGCAGAGGTTCCCTGCTGACGTCAGCCCTGTGTTGTTCTGTTGTGCTGGACCTGCTGCTTTCCTGGAATCTGGGAAAGCATGAACTCACACACACACACACACACACACACACACACACACACACACACACACACACACACACACACACACACCAACACAGTCAGCCCACACATATATATGCCACTATATCCCCCATCATGGCATGCATACTGTTACACATTAAAATACAGCTATAGCATATGTTAACAATCATATTTTGTCTCGCAGTTCTTGCAGTTGCAGACCATTGTTTTTTGGAAGCACAAATACACAGGTGGGCCTCTGCCAATCCTTCCTTTTATACATACAGCTGAGTGTACTATAGTGTACTTTCATACATGTTGCTAACTGGGTACTTCCTGTATTGACACATGGGTGGTTCGTGTCAGCATAGCTTCCCTATCTAATCCACCCCCAGAAATGAGGGGTATGCATCCTGGTTGGTAAGTGGCAGCAAAAACTCCTCATGCTCAGTGAGTTGCTTCAGTGATAGTAATCTACCCCCTACAGTGGACCTCTCATTTGGAATATTGCACGTCTTTTTTTCTTTGCATGGAGTATCACATCAGTAACCTTTTCATCACAGCTGTTCTAGAGACCTATTATGGCTACCCAGCATATTCATATGCAATACTACTCCCAGTTAAATCTGGTCCCAATAATGTTTACCTGAAGCTCCTTTTCCAGAAAGGTACATGACATGTATGAAAAGTCTGCAGAAGTACTTCATTGTCCTAGCTAGTTTAGATGGTTTCCAGTGCGTATGATTTTAGATGTCTTTGGTGAGATAATTTTTGTTGTATACTTTTTTCACATACCTTTTTGTAACTTTATTCAGAAAAAAAGTTTTGTAGATTATATACAGGTAACAAAGTAAATATCATAGGACAAAAACATAATCTGCACTATTTGATTCCTGTTGTTTGCTTAGCACTCCAGCAAAAATAACAGCCATTTATCATCATTTTACATTTTGATACTTAAATTCTAATTGTAGTGGGTGAAGCTATAATAATATCTTTAGACTGAACCCAAAATTTGATTAGCTAAAATCAAATGAAAGATGCCCTGCCCACCAGTCCAGACATAAACTTGCTTACCTTCAAATGCAAAAAGAATGGTGGACTAAGGAAAAAGTGAAACCGAATTAGTCTAAGCAATATTTTAAGTTTATTTAACTGGTTGTTTGGAGAATTGTAGTGCTTAATATCCAACATAATTGAAAGTACACTGGTTAAATCAGTCTCACTAACTAAGTTACACAGAGAGTATCGTAGGTACTGATGAAGTGATATATCACCAGATATCACAAGTTCTCCCTCATTAAAAGGTACATGGATTTTCAGATGAAGTATCTGCACTTTAAAACATCCTATATCATACAGTCTTTGTGCAGCTGCTTTTAAAAGTAATACTTGAAATCAGTATAAAAAAAATCATCATACCTGGCTATTTTGCACAGAGGATGGGGTGTTGATTATACATAAGGAACTTTTTTTGAATAGCAGGTTTGTGTGCTGAAGGAGTTGGACAGGAAGAATGTAAGGCAAAGGCTGATGCCTGTGCTCCCATCCCATAGGGAGAGTTACTGCAAGGTGTAACTGCTACATGACACCTGCAGTCTGTCATATAAAGTCAAACTGGCTTTGCCAGACTGTATACGGACAGCATTGTATTTGGATTAGCTGTGTGAAAGTAAACACCCAGTGACACAAATGTCGGCTGCTTCAGCAGTATACCTGCTGTCCACCTGGTGGGGGATGGGAGCTAGGAGTACATAAAACTGTCCTAATACTTGGATGATGGCTGGAGTCCCCACCTCTCATTCATAGTATCTGTCTCAGATGCCAGAGGAAAGGAAGAAAGAATGAGTCAGTAATGGGGATTGAGGACAGGTGGGGGGACAATATGTGTGTGTATATATATATATATATATATATATATATATATATATATATATATATACACACACACACACACACACACACACACATATATATATATATATACACACACACACACACACACACACACACACACACACACACACGCACAAACACGCATGCATAAAGTCTGAGAAACAAATTCTTACTTAAAAAGTAAAACTGTCAATGACACTTTTGTTCCCCAGTGGTGTAAAATGAGTGCTAAATATTCTGAAATACATGTACAATGAAATAATAAGATTAAAAAAGGATACACCATGAGCGAAATGACAGCATGGAACATAAATAATGAACGTGACAGACAGTGCAAGAGGAAAATCAGATTACATCATCTAAAAAGAGTAAGAATGAAGGCTGTGAACAACCACTGAGCAATAAATCAATATGATTAAGAAATGAGTTTTTCAGACACAAGAAGATGAACTTGCTTAAAGAGATTCTTGACACACTGCTTGTTTTTTTTTTCATTTGTGTGACTAATTTTTTTCAGCTTGCATCATCTCTATACACTGCAGTCCAGATATGCTGATTTATGCTAATTTTCTGAAATGACTCAGTAATTTATTTTTTCAACAAGCTAAATAATATTTTAATATTTTATTCAGCTGGCATTCTCTTCCCACAGTGAGATTTGATTTTTCTGCCAAATACAGAAACTTTTTATAGTGTTTACGCATTTGAATTATTTTCTCCCGTAGACATAGTAGAGATGGAATGGTTGATATCTATTACTGGGAATAATTTTAAGCATCATATTTTGGTATTCTTATCTCCGGCCTTGCTTTGACACAGGTAATCTTTGCTTCTCACCAAAACTCAATAATATTAACATATTTTAATATATGATAAAATGTCCTCCTAAATCCAGGTGTCTAACAGAGAGATGCATGCATGAATGCAGGAAATATGTATGGGGTTGTGGGAAGCACTATAATGGCTGGGGATGGGTATAATTGTTAAGATATTTATTATTCAGGAACAAGGTACAGGGTTTGATTATCACCTTTGTTCACTGTGTGGTTATTGACTAGTTGTTTAATTGTCTGCAGGCCGTTTACCTACAGACATATAACATTACAGAAGCCAAGATGTATTTATTTATTTAATTTTATTTAACATTTGTTTACTGGGAAAGTCCGACTTAGAACTAAGCCAATTTTAAGTGGAGGGCTGAGTAGAAATGCTCCAAATGCACATGTCTTTATAATGTGGGAAGAAACCGGTGCACCTGGAGGAAACCCACACGAACACAGGGAGGACATGCAGATTCTGCACAGACAGTACTCCAGCCGAGAATCAAACCAGAGAATCTCTTGCTGTGTGGTGATAATGCTACTGCTGCACCACTGCGCCATCCTGCATGCTGCATTCACATGTATCCTTGGCATGAACTGCAGGTGTATTTATAAAAGAAACTCTATGTTAAAATTGTGGCCTTTTCATGACTGTTAAAATGGCAAAATTAAATTGCAGCTGTATTATGAATATTGAAGATGTGATATACATATTCATAGCATGAATTAGGGATGATAGTTTTACTGATGTGGATTCAAATTGTAGCATTGTGAATGCCAGTAATGGAAATATATGAATATTAAATGTGATCCCAGAGAAAGGGGAATCACATTATTCAGAAGCCCATAAATTCAAAAATCAAGCTAAAGTTTCCTGTACAGATCCACATGTAGTAGGTGAATGTAAAAAAATATAGAGTGAACTGCTAAACGTGGTTTAAAATGGATGTAATACAATTGCTGATGACAGCATAACCACCGACCAGATGGAGCAGAATGCAGTTTGCTGGGAATTTAAAGCTGGCTGCTACATGGTAACTACTTAAGCAGTTACTGACTGCATTACATTTTGTTTGTCTATCAGTCTACCTATCTATCTATCTATCTATCTATCTATCTATCTATCTATCTATCTATTCTTTTCTCTCTCTCTCTCAATTCTATTTTGTTTGTATGTATTGTATGCATTTTATGCATTCATTAAGCAGTTAATCCGACTAAGCACAAGCATCTTCTTAGGAATGAATCAGAGGCACTGTCTGGTTACGTGTTCATAGGCTCATAGATGTTTACTAGGCTAACAGCCACAATGGCCTTTTTAAGCCTAGCCATGCATCCCAAATCTCTGACAAGGTCTCATGCCCTTAATAAGTGTAAGCATGGGCCTAAGAGATGAACCATTTACAGGTTACTTCTGTCCATTAGAGACATAGGTTCCAAACCAGGGATGAATTGTCACCTATGTCTCTAATGGACAGAGGTAACCTGTAAATGGTTCATCTCCCAGGCTTCTTTAATGTTATATGTGTGTTGCTCAAAACCACACAGCAGGCAAAAGAAAGCTATGGAAATTAAACTCTGTACTAGAGCGTTGATGTTGACTAGCAGCTAACCTAATCTTCTGTAGACAGACCTAGAACAACACCAATGAAATAAGGTAAAGTGATGAAGGGCCTGTGTGTGCAAAAAGCTACAGTAAGTTCTGCAGAAAAGGAAAGGAACCAGTTTACACCCAATGCAGTGTGTGGTACAGAGTAACAGTTGTAAATGCACAATAGATAACTTAATATCTATTAAGCACAGCACTCAGCCAGTGTGGAAGATGTAGTAGCATACGATGAGTGTCATGGTGCTGCTACAGTTGTCAGCCACATCAGCCACTGATCTACCACAACCAGTAATACAGAAATCTCAGAACAGGTGCACAAGCCACTGACCAAGAACAAATAATTGCATTGTAAGTTCATGCACCACAACAGTGACAGAGGTTCAGCACTGTATCTAATCAATTTCTTTGAGATGATGTCCAATGCAGTTCTAACCCTTGAGGCCGCAGGTGTCCTTATCAGCATATATAGAACTATCATTACTTTAAGGGAAAAGCGAATGTTAATAAATATCATACTGAGTAGTGGAAAAATGAAAGTTGTTTTTGTGCTGTATTCAAAAGCATCAGGGACATTCTACAGGAAGGGCTGTGACTCTGATTACTCCTCATCCAGTGCCACGGTGCCACCTTCAGTGATGGCTCTAGTGTCTCTGGTCCATCTGATACTGACCCCTGCACTAGCTGTCTGCATGCTATCATTTTGTGCAGTATTTCACAAATAGTTAATATTGTTAACACAAATCTCTAGAGGAACTAGCCCTTCAGTAATCTGAACTTATGTTAAACAATGTTGGAGGTCTGGGACAGTGCTGAGTTGTACATTATCTCATTTGTGATTTGTGTGTTTTGTATTGCTTACATGAGACATGGTTCCAGAACATATCTGGCATCACCAATAAGATATCATGTGGGAAATCATCTGACACAAATCAGTGGTAATGGTCAGGCATGTGCAAGAGATATGAATCATGGGAACTGCATGTATTGCACACAGACACTTTGTAGATATTGTCTACAAAGTGTCTGTATTGCACACAAACACTTTGCAGATAATATCCTATACCTTGTACCACCTAGCAGTTAATGGAGTGGAAACCCTTCCAGGTTATATACTTCCATTCATGTGGACCAGGTGGTCTCTTGGTGATGTGGCTCCAGTCAATGCCATTAAAAATAAAACAATAAGCTAAATCCAAAATTTAAAAAAAAAAATTAAAATCAAATAAAAAAAATTAAAATAAAAAAAAAATCAAAACAAATTAAAACAAAGCATCACAAAGTCCCAAGACGGGTGTTGACGCAATGTGATTTCTGCCCAGTGTCTGAATGTCAAAGTTAAGAAATTCAGTGAAGAACAGGTAAATGGCAGGAGTAACAGAATCAAAATTAAAAATAAGAAAATAAATAACTACCCTAGCTTACCCTTTAATCCTCATTAATTCTGGACATGACTGTCCTGTTTGTCAGACTACACTCAACCTGACCTATCAAAGCAAAAAAAAAAAAAAATCAAGCAAATATAAACTATATTATTATACAAATTGTACTCACAAAACCTACTTACTGTTTTACTAATGTATCCATACAAAAACTAGTATAATGCGCAATTCCACTGCAGTTATTGGAAACCAGCACTGTAAAACAAAATCTAAACACTAAAAAATGCATAAAGCCTATGGGGAAGGGGCCATCAGAGAAAATATCTTCGTGACACTACTAGTACTTCACTGGTGAACTGTATATCACCATAGTAGTACTAGCTTTTCACTGGTGAACTGCATATCTCTGTAGCACTTCTAATACTCACTTCTGAACTTTATATCAAAGTGGCACTACTAGTGCTTCACTGGTGAATTTGTTATCACTGTGGCACTACTAGCACTTTACTGGTGAACTCCATATCACTGTGGACTATTAGCTCTTCACTGGTGAACTCTTTATCACAGTGGTGCTTTACTGGTGAAGTCTATATCACCGTGGCACCACTAGTGCTTCACTGGTGAGCTTTATATCATTTTGGTACTACTAGCGCTTCACAAGTGAACTCTAGTAGTGCTACATTTACAATATACATTCAGGAACATAAAATAGTCACAATTTAGCAAAAGCTCATTTGCATTTTATTTGCATATCTCTGAAATGAACACTGAAAGCAGTTCCAACTGAATTATAGGTTTATATGTTCATAGGTACTTGCTAAGCTATTCATTTATAGGGATCTTAAAAAGCTTAGCTTTACATTCCATGGTAGTTTTTGGCCCTTGTATTTTCTGTATGAGCAGAGTTCTCAACCTTCCATATTTAAAATGCGGAACAATTTACCTCTCATAATGTGGAATAAATGAGCAAAATGTCAAACACTTACTAAAAAATTAAACTAGAAAGCTTGCAGGATAAATTAATATGATTCAGTATTATTTACCATGGATATCATAAAAAAAAACTTTATAATAAATGTATAGCAGACCCTTTCAGTGTGGAATTTTGAGGAAGATCACCTTTTTAAGACTAAAAATGAAGGAAGTTTTTGTATAATGAAATACAATTGAAAGGTATGAATATGAGTAAAATAGAGAATTGAGAAGTATGTAGATGAGTAAAATAGAGGCTTACTTGTTGCCTTTATCCATGAGAAACATGGGTGTTAAACTGGGGTGAATTTATATTTTTTCCATTGATTCATCCAAATTATCTTTGAGTAAAATAAGAGAAGTTTTTTAATATGGAATGCATGACAAGTTCTTAGGAGCAATATTCCCTGTGATACATATCTGTCCCTACAACAGGTCCTATTTATGCTGCAAAATAAATTCAGGTCCCTTGAGCAGGTTTTCTTGCTAATATTAGACTTGCAAATGTGCAATAGGTCAGCAAGGACAGGGTCTATAGGCTCTATAAGCAAGGTAAAGGTCTCCAATTAGCAGCCTGTATAATAGTAAGAAGAGGGACAAGGCTTTGAGATGGACTGGATAGTTTTTATGATTTAAGATCTTGATTTTTTTTTAATTGGGAAAGCATTGTGTTTTTTGCAGTAGTGGCAAGTCTTTGGGCACATACATGCTGAAAGGGGCATTATACTCAATGATCATCTAATGACCACCAAGTTCAGCGGAATGATTATATCTTTTGACATAGATGCCATAATTTTAGGTATGAGCTGTGCAATGAAAACAAACTTCCTTACAATAATGGATACATGGTGATCAAAGGACAGTTCATTATCTACATAGATTCCAAGATTCCTGACTACATGATCGGCATTCAGGATGGGTGTTGCAGATGTGATAGTTACAAAAGAAGTCATGTTTGCCAAAGAATATCATTACACATTTCATGACATTTTGTTTTAGTTTATGGTCTTAACACCATCTATTTGTATGGGAAAGGTCTACTTGGAGGATCTTGGTGTCTTCTGTGGAATTAATAATGGCACCAAGTTTACAGTCATCCACAAAGTTGATCATCCAAAACCCCATAACATTTGCTTTGACCTCTGAGAAGTAAATGTCAAACAAGTATGGTCTGAAGACTGAACCCTGGGGTACACAACTAGTAACATGTCATTTGGAGGATGTAGAGCTATCAGCCCTAATTTCTAGGGTTCTGTTTGAGAGACAGATATTTCTCTATTGAGTTGCATAGAAATTTAGATTTAGCTGGGTGAGTTTCTTTACAATACCTGTATGTGGGATGGTGTTGAATGCTTTTGCAAGGTCTACAAATATAGTGTGCACTAATTTGCCTTCTTCTATTGGTTCAGTAACCTTCTTGAAGAAGTCAACCTCTTCAGTAAGGCAGGATCTACTCTTAACAAATCCAAGTTGGCTTAGATTGAGTGTTTTAGGTTACCTATATCCTTATTTATTTATTCAGAAATGATTCTTTCTATAGTCTCATAGATAAGGCTGGTCAAGACTTATGGGTCTGTAATTACCTGGGTCCATTGACACCCTACCTTTGTCCAAGGGAATGACTGTTGCTGTCCTTCATTCATCTGACACAAAACCTCTTTGGAAGCTGATATTGAGTAGCCTCTGCAAGGTACCTGACAAGTCCTGTTTCAGGCCGGCCAGTATATAGCCTGATATATTATCGAGTCCCACAGAATTGGTGTTCTTGGCCTTGGATAGTACCACGATGACTTGTTTTTGAGTGTTTCTTTTCGGGGGGGGGTGTAGATACAGGTGTGTGCTGTGGGAATATAGGAGGGGAAGGCTGGAGTGAAGTTTCAGATAAACACGTCCACCAGGAGATTGGATATGTCCTCTGCATCCAAGTATGTGATGTCATTTATTATTAACTCTGAGCACTTTGCTGGGAATTGTTTCTGAGGTTTCTAACATAGTTAAAAAAGGTTTTGTGTTTACCCTTCAATGGATGGGGGGGCTATTTTTACCTTATATCTTTGGTTGATTTGATCAGTGTCTAGAGTTCCCTGTTAATTTTAGCAAGAGCATTTTTGTCATCATGAGAGTTAAACTTGTTTTTTTTGCATACAGTGTATTTCTTCTTTTATTATAGAGGCTGTTTACATTTGGGTTCCATCGTAGGGATTTATTTTTAAATTTGGAGCTGTATTTATTTTGAAGGAGGACAGTTACATCTATGCAGCTATTTACTTGTGTGCTGCATTTGGCAGTATAAGATTCTACATAAGCACTAAGGTCATTAAGATGGACGAGGGGTTTGAGTTAGCCATGTCATCACTCAGTTTTAGACTAGCCTTAGCATAATCTCAGAATAAATACTGAGGTATTGGAATAAACATCCAGTTTCAGTTTTATGGTAGGTGTGACTGATCTGATTTAACCAGGGATGAAGATACAACTTGGGGGGAGCAAGGCTCTCCCCTATTAGCAAGGACCAAATCCAGGATTTTATCACCCTTGGTTGGGGGTGCAGACTTACTGATCGAGACAGTTTGTATGGATCAATTACAGAAACCTCTGGGTATACATGTTTCAATATGTGTAAGTCTCTCAGATGATGGTGGGGTAGTTGAAGTCACCGAGGAGAATGGCCCTTGTCTTAATGCACAGGGACTCCATACTATTTAGGTCGGATGTATGGGGAACATAGATGGGGTTCCATAATTAGTTAGCTATGATATGATACAGGGTTTGGTTAATTGTAAATCAGGTGTGGAGGAGTTCCTGGTCAAACTCTCATCTGACAAGTATGGTGGTAAAAGTTTTATTTTAATAATATGAATGCACCGCTGCCTTTAGTGCCTTCATCTATTGCAGTGGGCCTCAATGTGTGGTAGGCATTTAAACCTTTACTCATGGGGTGCTGTCATTGGTCTTGAGTAAGGTCTCCATGACAATGCACATATCCATGTGTTCCAGAGTAAGGAATACTTGTAGGGAGTACATTTTTTGTTAAGACTCATAGAGCTGAACAGCAGTACCTTTATGTTATATGGTTTATGATTGTTATGTTGAAAGCTTTAGGAGACTGACATTGCCTAAAAAGGCACTATAGGGTGGCCAAGGATTTAGCTAATATACAAAAGCCTTGGGAGAATAGGAGGCTATGTGTTTCTACAGTGTAGGCCCCTACAAATAGACACACAGACACACACACACACACACACACACACACACACACACACACACACACACACACACACACACACACACACTCACACACACACACACACGCACACACACACACAGCAATGGGTGCATACTGCAAACAAGATGGCGTACAGTCTCATGGCTTCATTCCAAAGTAGTGTAGCAGACCTCACCTGGCTATTATTTGATGGCTAGTCATGGTTGGTTCGTGAATTATTTCTATGCCATACAAGTACCAGTAAACTTCATTGAGATAGATTTTGCTTTAGAACTCACAAAAGTCAGTAGGTATTTTTTTTTTTGCCAAGGAGCCTGGGCAACTGGATTTGGCATAAGTGACTCATTTTTTGTGATTTTATTATGCATAATACAAAATTGGCTCTTGGACACAAGGTCGGTAATGTCTCAGTTGATGTTTGGCTACCATGGTGAAATCTTGGCTCTTTCTCAGCCTTTAGTGAGACCTTGATGATGTAGCACTTCTGATCATTGTGTTAAGGGTGCTACCATTCTGTTTTGTTACAACAATAAGACATCATGCTCTGATAGCTGTGCTCTGACTGTGTGATACTCATGCAAAAGATGCTTAGTATATATACAATAATCTGGCCACCTGTTACACACATGCCAAATAACAGTTTGCAACTCTTGATTTAAGCTTTTCTAGTCTGTTAATTGTTATATTGTCTTCTCATCATTATAGCCTGCACAAAGACAGCAATGTAACTTATGGTACTGATATCAATATGTCACATACAGGATTTCTGGTCACACACCTGCAGCAAACAGTTGCTTTCCAGACACATGTACTCCTTTAGCATTGAACCTTCCAGAGCTAGAAACTCTTGATCCCCAATAAGTATCCAGAGAGCTTCTCACATGCTCACACACTCTTACAACATTCTTTTTTGATTTGCAAATATGTCATGGATTTTTCAGTATCAGTTAGCATTTTGAACCAATAGGTAACAGGACATAACACATTTTTATCTATTTGAAGCAATATTGCACCGAGATTGTAGCTACTTGCATCTGTACTCACTATTGTTTATTTAGTGATAACACAACATACTAGCACTGGAGCTTTTGTAAGCATTTTTTTACCTTTGCCAAATATTTGAACTTCAGCATAGCCCTGTGACCAGGGCACATTTTTCTTTAAGAAGTTTGAAAAATTATCATTAGGTCTGGCAGAAATCTGTCCAAATAATTAATGTTACCTAGGACTTGTATCAACTTAGTTGCAGAAAATACATTTTGTAACTCGGCTATTGCTCAGAACTTTTTTGCATCTTGTGTAGTAACTATCACTTTTACAATGCCCAAAGTACTGACATGCTGTTTTATTGAAATAACATTTATCCTGGCTTAGTTGAAGACCAGAACTTTAATAGTCACTAGCACTTTCTCTAAACTTGAATCATTTGTTTTTTTTTTTATCTGGACTAAACACTAGTATGTCATCCATAATGGTAACGAGAACAACATCCAGACCCTTGAGTAAATCAGTCAACTTACACTAAAAGATTTCAAGTGCTGAAGTCATACCAAATTTCAAAATAAACACACAAAAAACCCTCAGAATTTCTGGGCAGCAGTTAATAACATACTTCATCCAGGTAAATCCACTACCCCCGCCCCAATGACAACCAACAATTCTGATAATATATCAACCTAATTCAATGAATTCTTCAGAGAAACTATCCAATCCCTAGCAAAATCTGAAGGCATTATTGGTAACCCTACCCATCTTACCCCCCAGAACTGCACCATCTCCCAAGACTACACCTCCCACTTTAACTTACACTAGGTATTTGTTAAATCTATAATAAAACTGCTTAAAAATTTACAGTTAGAGTTATCAATTGTCAGTTAACAGCCAGCTGTGAGTTGTTCACAGATATACTGTACAGTGGATATCCAAAAGGACTCATCATGAATTGTAAGCCTGCCTTTGCTCTGATTTAGTAATTTAGTTTAGATCAGGGACAGTGTTCTTTAGTCTGATGCACAATTATAACTAATCAGATCAGTTAGAATTTTTCTAAATGTTGGATTTCTATCCTTCAGTATTGATTTTATTTTCCTGGTGACTGAGCTCTGTTTATTGGAAATTACTGTTTTATATTTTTAATCATTTTGCTCAATATTAAATATTTTTATTAAGTTACATTGTGGCTGGTCAATCAATGGTTTTCTTTAGTGATTTAAGAGTGATTAAACTTGATAACTTCCCAGGCCATTCTGCAAGCCTGGCTGCTTAGGTCATTTGCTACTATTTGTTTTAATATTTAATTTTCATAATAATTTTATATATATATATATATATATATATATATATATATATATATATATATATATATATATAGATAGATATATATAACATATATAAAATAATTATATAATATAATAAATATATCTGAAATATTCTTATTTAGGTATATTCCCTGTTAACTAATGTCTGCATCTAGTTAGTGCTTTTACTTAATTTTATTATATTGGTATGGCTGCACACTTGCAAGGTCTTTTTGCCCCTTCTTCCAATTCCTGCCATGGCAGTGAACTGCCATTAGCTGGCAGAAGAACAACACCAAACAAATGAATCTTAGCCCATTTAAACAGCTCATCTTGTAAGGAGGACAGTGCTCTATAGTTATTTAAATTCTCCAATATTTCTGTCTACTGTAAAGTAACCCAAGTCCCTTCACAGCAGTTATTTTTTTATTCACTGTGTATAAATAGTGGACGCACAGTAACTGTCATAATCCCTGCCATTAAAGTACAGTGCTGCTTACCTTCATTACTTAGTCAGACTCCTGATACTTTTTTTTCAGCTCTTATCTCCTAGGTAGGGCTCTGCCTGCTCCACTCCTCTACCCTACCCCCATTCCCAACCACCCCTAGCCCATTTCCTTTATACCTAACCTTACCACACCCACACCCAACCTGCATCCCTCAGCCAGTCACACAAAACAACACCACCCCTTCCCCTCCTTTGCTGTCATATTACACAATCTGTACATAGTACTTCCTCACTCACAAAGTTGCTACAATCCATTTTACGTATATACTATCAGGACCTCTACACATTCCACAGGGTTATCTCTATACAGTCCTGCCACATCTATCGAAAGAAACATGTACTCCCATCAAATAATTCTAGCACTAGCACTCACCATCACATCCCATCTAACCACACCCTACTTGAACAACATTACAATCCCCAACATAAGTAATCCCGCCTCAACCTCACTTTTAACATTCATTAACTACCCCTTACTCATCTCACCCTCACTCTAACCATACCACCTATGACCTACACCCCTACAAACTCCTCCATTATAAAAGCAAATCTAGGGTATCCCTGCAATGTGTCTTAGCCTTCTCCAAATAGCTACAAATTAGTATAAACATTGCCTCTCACCACTGATGCAGTGGTGATGTCAACCCTAACCCAGGTCATAATAACAAGTCCTACAAATCACCACAATCAGCCTAGAACCAATACTAGCCTACTTAAGAGACAATCCAATATTCTAATAATAAATCATAACATAAGAAGCATCCTTAAAAAAAACACTGAGCTCCATGCAACCATAGCATTATACTTACCTGACATCATCTTCCTCACAGAAACATGGCTTAAACCACACATTAAAAATGAAGATGTACTTCCCCCTGGTTATAGCATACTACAAAAATACCGTACAGCTAAAAGAGGAGGTAGAGTCACTCTCCTATATAAGAACAACATCAATGTTCAACTATTTAACATAGAAATCCCTGCATTTAATAATGCAGAGATCCTACTTGCTAAGGTAAGACTATATACATATAAACAGCTAAATATCTTAGGATCATATATCCCTCCAGTAGATAACATCAAAACCCTAGAATCTCTTCTCCAATGGACATTAGAAACCCTACCCCATGAAACCATTATACTAGGTGACTTTAATATTGATTGGACCTCACTTAAATCACCCCACCCCTCAAATCATATTAACCTTTATGGAGTCTCACAGCTTATACAAACCCCTACTAGGGTAGACAAAACCTCAAAAAAGTATCAATACTTGACTGGATTCTCACCAATCACCCATTTTTCACCCATTATTTCTGTATACTACCTGACACTTTAAACGACTGTCTCCCAGCCTTCTTCATCAGAGACCAAACTAAACTCACCAGAACTAGCTCTCTTAAACACATCAGATACACTAAAAATGTCAGGGCTGACAACCTTAATACAGCCCTTAAACACTCTAACTGGTCCCCTCCTTTAACACTTCCTTTAGATGAAGCAGTTGAGTATTTCAACACTATCTTCTTAGGGTTTCTCAACCAACTTGCTCCACTAAGACAGATCTGCACTAAAACTATCAATGTCCCATGGCTTACCAAGAGCACTAGGAAATTTATGAAACAAAGGGACAAAGCATGAGACACTTGGCTCAAAAACAAAACTACTCCTAATAGGCAAACTTTCTTACAACTGAGAAACACTGTAAATAAACAAATCTGACTAGACAAACAGAGATACTATAGTGAAATTCAAACTAAGCATAATACCAACCCACAAAAGTTCTGAGCCCATATAAACAGTATTCTCCAACCAGGTAAATCACCAACTCCTCATCCAAATATAGACACCATCTCTATAAACACAGCCACCCAATTCAACGAGTTCTTTACCAAATCTATATTAAAGCTGTCAACAGACCCACACATCTCAACCCCCACTATACTATACAACCCATCAAATAATGCTAACTCCTTCACCCTTCAACCTGTACCAACTTACACCATCTATAGACACCTAACCAAACTTGAAATGACCACTTTAGCAATAGACAAACTAAATGCCAAATTCCTACAAATAGCCACCAAGGCCATTTCCTACCCAGTCTCTATAATCATTAACAGATCAATCTCAGAAAAAAAGGTGCCACTTCTCTGGAAAATCTCTTACATTATACCAACACACAAAGGGGCAACTTCACTGACCTAACAAACTACCGCCCTATAGCTATACTTTCCACATTGGCTAAAATACTGGAAAAATGTATCCATACCCAGGTCCTAACACATCTCCTCTCCAACAATCTTCTTGCTGAAACTCAACACGGATTCTGCCCCAACCATAGCACTACCATTGCACTCATCAATTTTAGTAACCTAGTAAATATACAGCGCAACAACGGCCAACTAGTGTCTCAGTCTTCCTTGACTTATCAAAGGCATTTGATACAGTCTCCCATACAAAACTAATAACATCACTCTCAGAATTAAAACTAACTACCCCTACACTATTATGGTTTCAAGACTATCTCTCCTAAAACCAACAAGCTGTTCAGTGGAGAAACTCCCTCTCCCCCCTACTTTCTGTAAAACTAGGAGCACCCCAAGGATCAATCCTAGGATCCCCACTTTTCACTATATTTACAAATAATCTTCACAAAGCTGTTCCTCTAGCAAACCTGATTCAATATGCTGATGACTCCACCTTAATCTTCTCTGCCCCCACCCTCCAAAAACTTCAAATCAAGACCCAAGAAGCCTTTACATCCATCAAAACTTGGCTAACAAACTCCCAGCTAATACTAAATCCTAAAAAGACCCAACTTATGCTCTTTCATCCTTCTAGAGCAGCAGCACCTACTCCCCCATTTTCTATTTCTGCATCAGATAATAACCCTATCTCCCCATCACACAAACCAAATTACTAGGGGTCATTATTGACAATAACATGAAATTTGACAAACACATAAACAATAACCAAAATCAGCAAAAAACTAGGTAGGCTTGCCACCCCTCCGTTTTTTTTCCGGACTATCAGGAAATCAAACTGATTCTCCAGTAGTCCGGAAAACACTGTACAAACTCCGGTATTCTGTTTCAAAAAGGAAACAGACTATCGAGTTATCATCGACTGATTTACTATGCTTTTTACAGAAAAGCATAGTAAATCAGCCAAAGCAGCGGCGAGCGAAAAGAGGCGTTCCGTTGAGTGATGCTGTTGTGACATCACAAAAATAGGAGGTATGTTGGCGGGAGAGGGGGTTGGGGTGGGCGGGGTTACTGGTGACGCGAGGGGCGTGGCTTTGCTCCGGTTTTAGCCGTGAAGGAAGGTGGCAACCCTAAAACTAGGTACTCTTTACAGATGTAAAAACTTCCTAACCAGCAGCAGTAAAGTTACTCTAGCTCGTACCCATCTTCTCTCTACCTTACTGTATGCTTCTCAGGTCCTAATTAATCTAAACAAGAGCGATTTAAACAAGCTATCAGTATGCTACAACAAAACAACAAAATTCGCCACAAACTCCTCCTACCACACTCACCACTGTCAGGCCCTAAAAAACCTTTCCTGGCCTGAACTTCCTAACACCTTAGCTCTAAACCAACTTCTTCTAGCTCATCAAATACTGTACCAACCTGACAAAACTCCAGCCTTACAAGACCTGATCACCCTCTACTCCAATAACTGTGAACATAGATACACTAACAAGGCACTAATCGAAATCTACAAAAGCCATTACAGCTCTGGCAACATTGCCAAGACTTGGAACTCCCTGCCACTACAAATCAGGGTGCAACCTAATAAAACCATCTTCAAAATAAAGCTTATTTCCTACCTAAACAACTCCTGGACAAGTAACTGCCTAGCACCTGGCTGATATATTCTAACTCCATTCCCCTACCCACTATCCAACCACCTCTTTAAAACTACCACAGATGCACTATATATTATCACACATTACTTGTAACTGCCTTTCACCTGGCTGACATATTCTAACTCCTTTCCCCTACCCACTATCCAACCTCCTCTTTAAAACTCCCAGAGATGCACTATATATTATCACACATTACTTGTAACTGCCTAGCACCTGGCTGACATATTCTAACTCCTTTCTCCTACCTACTATCCACCCTTTTTAAAACTCCCACAGATGCACTATATATTATCAGACGTTACTTGTAACTGCCTAGCACCTGGCTGACATATTCTAATTCCTTTCCCCTAACTACTATCCATCTTCAAAAACTCCCACAGATGCACTATATATTATCACACGTTACTTGTAACTTCCTAGCACCTGGCTGATATATTCTAACTCCTTTCCCCTACCCACTATCCAACCTCCTCTTTAAAACTCCCACAGATGCACTACATATTACCACACGTTACTTGTAACTGCCTAGCACCTGGCTGACATATTCTAACTCTTTTCCCCTACCCACTATCCAACCTCCTCTTTAAAACTCCCACAGATGTACTATATATTATCACATGTTACTTGTAACTGCCAAGCACCTGGCTGACATATTCTAACTCCTTTCCCCTACCCACTATCCAGCCTCTTTAAATCTCCCACAGATGCACTATATATTATCACATGTTACATGCAACTGCCTAGCACCTGGCTGACATATTCTAACTCCTTTCTCCTACCCACTGTCCAACCTACCTTTAAAACTCCCACAGATGCACTATATATTATCAATCGTTATTTGTAACTGCCTAACACCTGGCTGACATATTCTAACTCCTTTCCCCTACCCACTATCCAACCTTCTCTTTAAAATTCCCACAGATGTACTATGTATTATCACACGTTACTTTTAACTGCCTAGCAACTGGCTGACATATTCTAACTCCTTTCCCCTACCCACTATCCAACTTCTTTAAAACTCCCAGAGATGCACTACATATTATCACACGTTACTTGCAACTGCCTAGCACCTGGATGACATATTCTAACTCCTTTCCCCTACCCACTATCCAGCTTTCTCTTTAAAACTCCCACAGATGCACTATATATTATCAATCGTTATTTGTAACTGCCTAACACCTGGCTGACATATTCTAACTCCTTTCCCCTACCCACTATCCAACTTCCTCTTTAAAACTCCCACAGATGCCCTATATATTACCACATGTTACTTGTAACTGCCTAGCACCTGGCTGACCTATTCTAACTCCTTTCCCCTACCCACTGTCCAACCTCCCTTTAAAATTCCCATAGATGCACTATATAATATCACTCATTATTTGTAACTGCCTAGCACCTGGCTGACATATTCTAACTCCTTTCCCCTACCCACTATCCATCCTCTTTAAAACTCCCACAAATGCACTATATATTATCACACGTTACTTGTAACTGCCTATCACCTGGCTGACATATTCTAACTCCTTTCCCCTACCCACTATCCAACCTCCTCTTTAAAACTCCCAGAGATGCATTATATATTATCACACATTACTTGTAACTGTCTAGCACCTGGCTTACATATTCTAACTCTTTCCCCTACTTACTATCCATCCTCTTTAAAACTCCCACAGATGCACTATATATTATCACACATTACTTGTAACTGTCTAGCACCTGGCTTACATATTCTAACTCCTTTCCCCTTCCCACTAACCAACCTCCTCTTTAAAACTCCCACAGATGCACTATATATTACCACACATTACATGTAACTGCCTAGCACCTGGCTGACATATTCTAACTCCTTTCCCCTACCCACTATCCAACCTCTTTAAAACTCCCAGAGATGCACTATATATTATCACACGTTACTTGTAACTGCCTAGCACCTGGCTGACATATTCTAACTCCTTTCCCCTACCTACTATCCATCCTCTTTAAAACTCCCACAGATGCACTATATATTATCATACATTACTTGTAACTGCCTAGCACCTGGCTGACATATTCTAACTCCTTTCCCCTACTCACTATCCAACCTCCTCTTTAAAACTCCCACAAATGCACTATATATTATCACACGTTACTTGTAACTGCCTATCACCTGGCTGACATATTCTAACTCCTTTCCCCTACCCACTATCCATCCTCTTTAAAACTCCCACAGATGCCCTATATATAATCACATGTTACTTGTAACTGCCTAGCACCTGACTGACATATTCTAACTCCTTTCCCCTTTACACTAATCAACCTCCTCTTTAAAACTCCCACAGATGCACTATATATTACCACATGTTACATATAACTGCCTAGCACCTGGCTGACATATTCTAACTCCTTTCCCCTACCCACTGTCCAACCTCCCTTTAAAACTCCCACAAATGCAGTATATATTATCACACGTTACTTGTAACTGCCTAGCACCTGGCTTACACATTCTAACTCCTTTCCCCTACCCACTATCCATCCTCTTTAAAACTCCCAAAGATGCACTATATATTATCACTCGTTATTTGTAACTGCCTAGCACCTGGCTGACATATTCTAACTCCTTTCCCCTACCCACTATCCAACCTCCTCTTTAAAACTCCCACAGATGCACTATATATTATCACACGTTACTTGTAACTGTCTAGCACCTGGCTGACATATTCTAACTCCTTTCCCCTACCCACTATCCAACCTCCCTTTAAAACAGACACAGATGCACCATATATTATCACACGTTACTTGTAACTGCCTAGCACCTGGCTGACATATTCTAACTTCTTTCCCCTACCCACTATCCATCATCTTTAAAACTCCCACAGATGCACTATATATTATTACACGTTACCTTTAACTGCCTAGCACCTGGCTGACATATTCTAACTCCTTTCCCCTTCCCACTAACCAACCTGCTCTTTAAAACTGCCACAGATGCACTATATATTACCACACGTTACTTGTAACTGCCTACCACCTGGCTGACATATTCTAACTCCTTTCCCCTTCCCACTAACCAACCTGCTCTTTAAAACTGTCACAGATGCACTATATATTACCACACGTTACTTGTAACTGCCTACCACCTGGCTGACATATTCTAACTCCTTTCCCCTACCCACTATCCAACCTCCTCTTTAAAACTCCCACAGATGCACTATATATTATCACACATTACTTACCAACTCACTGCCGCCTACTCCCCACTGCTCCATCTATACCCACTAACTCTCCCCTAGACCCTGTTGAAATGCTTTCCCTTAAAATCTCAATGCACCTCATATGAACTTGTCTATACTCTCTTCCTTTTTTAGTTTTCCTTTCTTGTCTTACATTCAGTACTTCTTCAAGATTATCTCTACTAAACATACTATATGAACAACCATCATATGCTACTACCTGCTATACTTTTAATTGTATGTCTAAATCTGTATTCTTATGTAAATATCTTATGCAAGCATATGTTATTATCTGCAATATTTTTATAAGTGAATGTGTAAACCACAATGCTCATGTAAATGTCTTATGTATAATATGTTAGCAATTGTTCTGGAGCTTTCCTTCCCAGGCCTCCGCTGAAAAAAGACAGCTCTGTCCAGTCGGACCTTCCCAGTAAACAAATGTAAAATAAATAAATAAAATAAATAAATAATAATTGGGCACCCTTTTTGAAGGGCATGAAGACATTCTGATTGGTGGCAGCATTACTGTATTATTTTGGGGAAGGGACACAGCTGAAAATCTGTATCAGATTTTCCCAGAGATGTTTGGATGTGTGAGATTTAATTAATTTAAGTGTGAGTGTATCAGAAGTCTTAAACTAGGACACATTGCCCCAGAGTATGTAATAAGGAGTTAAATTTGGGGTGGACAGAAGAATCCAGTCAAGTCCCAGGTTACAAAGCATGTTCCTGTTGTGCTCTTAGGAGAAAATTGTGGAATATTACTCCTGTTTAAGAGACAGTCTCACAATGGAGTCCGTAGTGAAGATTGGCCCTTCTTAGTCACTGACCCAGGCTAGTGGGCGACATCACATTACTTGGTGGCAGTTCAGTGAGATATTATCTGGTTGTCACATTAATTGGTGGCAGTTCAGTGGGATAATATCTAGACATTACAGTCAGAACATAAAAAATATCAACCGTCCCACAGAGGTAAAAGAAGTTGCCAATTTCTGACTATTTTTGTCCAGAGGCACCGGAAGCTGTTGAATACTGGGGGGGGGGGCAGAGGGTGAGAGGGGCACTTAGTGATTTAAAAAGGGCAATTTTTTAAAAACTATTTATTACCACAACATAGGTTCATTTGGAGGACATTTTAAGCTTAGCCAATTTCCCTTTTGGTGTTTGAATTAACATTTCCTGATTGGTCTTACCTATCCCATGGCTGTTAATTGCATATTAACCCTAGTGAGAATAAATGTGATCATACTATAAATAATTTGAGGGGACCCATGTAAGGGATGCAGTATTTAGGAACTGCCTCTATCCATTAGTGGCATAAGGGGCAATCCTGAAGTACATTTTGTATTACCCACCCTTAGATCCAAGTTGCATTTGAATATGGACAGGGATGTTCTTTGTTTTACTTCAATGGATAGTCTGTTCTGGAACAGTGGTAGCCTCTGTGATATATATCCATTTCTCCACAACATTCAGTTTAGATAGCTAGACTGAGTATTTCTGATGCCATTTGACTTGCTGATGTTCAGTAGGTCCATCTGTATTAGGTCGGAGGATGCCTTGTACGCCAGACATGTCACCTCTAAGCACTCTGTAAGATACTGAGTATGGTGATAAATCTTTGAGGTGGTCCATGCAAGATCTATTGTTTAGGACTTGATTCTGTTTAGTAAGGTATCTCTGTGGGTATTCTAATTGTTGTATGGGTCTGGACAGATACATGCCAAAGTGGGCATTATACAAAATGATTGACCTTATGAGAGCTTTGTGAAAGGGGGCAATAACATCTCAAGATCTAGTCATAATCAATTTGTTTGTAAGCTGTGCAATATAGAAAGACTCTCTTATGACTCTGGGTACATAATGGTCAAAAGTTAGATCACTGTACACACAAGTTCCCAAATGCCAAACAACTGGGTCATTTCTCAGGGGGCATTGTCAATTTGGCAGTTCACTGGAGTAGATGACTTCCCAAAAGGTATGAGAATGTATTTCTTGGAGTTTAGTTTCAATTCATGATTCTGCCACCAATTATTGTATGGGACAGACCTTCCTGCATGATGGTTAATTCATTTGGAGATTCAATAACTGCTCCTAGCTTGCAGTCATCTCAAACTTAGTCGGCCAAAGCCCTTTGGTATTTCCTTTTACTTTTGAGATATATATGCCAAACAGAAAAAGTCTCAGCACCGAACCATGGGGGACTCCATTTGTGACTGGTCTCTTCCCCTATTTTGATCTCCTGCATCCTGTGACCAAGCATACATGTATGCATTCTTTGATTCACCTTCCTGACTGTATTAACCTGATTGTATTAAATTATATTCCTTGTATAATACAGCACCACTTGTTAGAATGTGTTTTAAAATTGTAGTGTGGAACAGTCTTCTAGTAAGCAATGAAACAAAAGGTATGAACCAATAATGACAAAACTACCCATTTCAGAAAATTTCAACCGTAAAAGGCCACTCAAACTTCTGTCATTACAATCCACCAATATCAGTAAATATGCAAAATCTCTGCAGATGTAAGTCATCTAAATAATTCCATATTAAAGGGATCTGTAACTAATGAAGAGGTTGCTGCTAGCAAACAATTTTATATTTCTTTGTTTCATCTACAAATAAAGTGCCTGTTGCCCTCGAAGAATAAATTGCCTATGCTACATTAAAAAATGATAGGCTAGTAATTTTGCAGTAGGGAATGGATGGCAAACTGATAACAGAAACATATTTATTGGGTAACTCTCCAAAGGAGGACATTCATAGGACTGCAGCATCCACTACTTTAAAGTACAACATAGTACAGTATCAGAGATCCATCTGCACACTGTGTGAGTAGAACCCACAGCGTTCTGCATCAAAAGCAAGTATATTACCTGTTGTGCTACTAACAATACAAATAACTTAGCATAAGTAGCACTAAACTTTTCTTTCCCTGAAGTTCTCAGCTCCTTGTAAAATCCACTTGACACTCAACTAAATCTCTCAACTTCGCAGCACAAGAAATCTGGAAAAAAGCCAAAATTCATTTTGGGGGGGAGGGGGGGCAAAGGCCCAAAGCTACGGACACATTTTAAATATTGCTTGTATAATCTTAGAACGTTGCTAAAATAAAGTATTTTGTGCTACCATGTGTTTCCTGAAAGATAGGAAGACTGAAACTTAAAGGGCTATCATTCTTTAGTGAATTCAGTTCTCACTGAGTTGCCAGAAAACCACATATTTTAAGAGGAACAGACCAAAAGTATGAGCCAAATATTCTTTGAAAATCTGGACAGTTGAGAGCTATGGACTCTAGTCCCTGAATTACAAGTGGTGATATGGGTGGAGAAATCAGACTCTTGATTGAGCCTGAGTAACAGTAACCACGAGGTATTCTTAACTGGGTCATTTTACACACACACACGCACACACACACGCACACACACACACGCACACGCACATGCACACGCACACACACACACATGGGAGCAGCATAACTCCTGCAAATAAAAGAACAAAAGTCTCCTTACTGGCATGACTCTGGCTCTGGCAGCATAACTCCTGTAATAGAGCAATAAGAGAACAAGAACAGCTTAGGTTCATAGGTTGGTACTAGGCTATCGGCCCTAGGGCCTATACAAGCCTAGCCATAACAATTTGCTGGATATTTCTTCCCACAATATTTACTTCCCTGGACCCCTGTCTAGCAGGGCAACTGACATGATCCCTGGGGTGAATTTCCTATCTCCCATCCAATCGTCAAGGTTCCTTTTGAAGAGCACCAAGGAGGCGCTCTGCTTGACATGTATGGGCAGTCTATTCAGGGTCAGGAACCTATCCCTCCAGCATGTTTTGTTCATTGTGATGACAAAGTTTAGATCCCTGGAGCATGTGGCTCTGAGGGATTGGGATTTCTTTAAGTGGAGCATGTCCAACAGCTCAGGGTTTGACATGGCCTTGTATGTTAAGCAGAGACCGCCTCTGTGTAGATGATATGCCACAGAGTATAGTTGGAGTTTTTTTTAGACGGTCAGTATAGGGCATCTGCTTTAGGCCTGTGATTCTTTTAGTGAGGTATTTCTGCGGCCTTTCCAGCTGTTTCAGATGCCTTGTGAGGTACAAACCAAATGGGGCATTGTACTCTATAATGGGTCTAATGAGGGATGAGTACAGTGGGACAATGACCTTCTTTTTTCTGGATGAAAAACCCTTAGTGATGAGGTGTGCCACATAGAAGGATTTCCTGACTGTTGTGGCGATGTGGTTATCGAAGGTGAGACCACTGTCCACCTGTGTCCCTAAGTCTCTCATCACACTTTCAGTGTTTAGTGTGTTACCACCTATGTGGTAATTCATGGGTACATGTTTTTTCCCAAAGGGGATAACTATACATTTCTTGGCATTAAGCTTGAGCCCATGGCTCTGGCACCAAGCATCTGTTTCTGTAAGGCCCTTTTGTAGAATATCCACATCATTTGCGGATTCAATAATGGCTCCCAGCTCCCAGTTTGTAGTCATCTGCAAACTTTGTTCGCCAGAGTCCCTTAGTGTTGGCCTGTACTTCAGAGAAGTAGATGCCAAACAAGAGTGGTCCCAGGACTGAACCCTAAGGTACTCCACTTGTCACTTGTCTGGAGCTGGATTTGGAGTCGGCTATTTTTACAGTCTGGGTTCAGTCAGTAAGCCAGTTGGCAACCCATCGAGTGACATAGGGATTTATACCCAGCTTAGTAAGTTTATCTATGATTCCAGAGTGGGGAATGGCATTGAAGTCCTTGGCGACATCCAGATAGGCTGTGTGGACCACCTTACCCTCATCCACAACTCTAGAGACTGATTCGCAGAAGTCAGTCAGGTTCTGGAGACAAGATCGGCCCTTCACAAACCCAAACTGGGTGGGGTCCATTGTTTGAAGGTTGCCAATGTCTTTGTTTATAAGTTCCATGATAATGCATTCCATGCCTTTGCAGATCAGGCTCATCAGACTGATGGGATGATAGTTCCTGGGATCCAAGGTGGATCCCCCCTTGTGAAGTGGGATAACTGTAGCTGTGTGCCACTCAGTGGGCATGAAGCCTGAGGTGAGGCTATGATTAAATATGACACTTAGGTGAGGTGCCACTTCATTTTGTAGTTCATGTAGTACACAGCCTGGGATGTCATCTGGTCCCATGGATGCTGTACTCTTAGCTTTGGAGAGTGCGGTTTCTACCTGTGTGGCCTTGATTACCAGAATTTGGCAATCTTTTGGTATTGAGACAGGCCCTTTAGGGGGTGAGAGGGGGGTGAAGTTTGCACTAAATTGATCTGCCAGGATATTGGCAATATCCCTGGGATCAGTATATTTAATGCCATTCTGTTGTAGCTCAGAGCATATCTGAGCATTGCCATTTAGATTCCTGACATAACTATAGAATGCCTCGTGGTTGTCTTTGGAATTTTTGGCAATTTTATTTTCGTAACTAGCTTTGGAGGATTTTATGAGGGATCTCAGCTTCTTACTGAGGCTGGTAAGAGAATTCTTTTGCATCCTGGGATTTTCCTCTTTTCTGCAACAGTTTCTTTCTTCTGTTGTATAATTTGTTTATGGCAGGGGACCACCAGATTGGCTTCCTTTTTTTGGAGGAGAGCGTCTTGGTTCTATTTGGGATGGCACGATTCATGCATGAGTGAATGTGCTCGTACAGTGCCTTAGTGTAAGATTCAGCAGTCGAACTTTTAGCTCCCATCTGCATGGGTGTCATGAAGTTTCTCACTTCTAACTTGAGTAGCATGAAGTTGGCTTTGGAGACGTTAGTAGCATGAAGTTGGCTTTGGAGAAGTTAAGTTAGTTTAACTTCAGCACGCAAATCCATGTTAGCATGAAAACTCCACTTCATTAATTTTTCCCAACAGGTTTTGCAGCTGTAAAAGTGTGGGGGGGCTCCCCCTCCCCCTGGCTCTACAGCTCTGGCACCCCGGCACCCATGTTTTTGTCTAAAGGCATTTGGTACAATCCTTTGGAAGTCCCTAGTATGGAAAACATTTTTGCTTTAACATGCCTGGCTGCTATGTCTTCCTGTATAGGTAGTATGAACATTTCACCCACAACTGCATCGATGAGCTTTTTTTAATCAACAGATATTCACACACCCATTCTTTTTAATTACTGGAATGACTGGAACTCAGTATTCATTTGGCTCAGTTACATGTTAAGTAATGTGAAGGCTTTACATCCATTTAAGTTCTGCTTGTATTCTAAGCAGCACAGAAAATGTTAGCCTTCTAGATATGGTCAAAGCAGATATAATAGTATTCAGTTTTAGCTTAATCTTTATTGGTTTGCAATCAAGCAGACCAGCTTCTTGAAACATATGTACACTGACTTCAATTATTCTAGTAATTAATCCCATTATGCATGACACAGCACTGCTAAGCAGGTTATTTATGTATACATCATCTAGCACAAAGACTCAGAACTCGTACCTGTGCCCCTTCTACTCAGACATGCCTAGAAATCTACCAGTTCAGTTGAGTTTTGCCAGCAGGGCTACATAGTTCTGTCACTGCTTCATGCAACTGTGTACACTTTGAGTTGTTTCTATAAGTAGCACTTGATATTACAGGAATATCCACCCTATATCAATCTTGAAACACACTGGCATTCTGTGAATGTGGAGTTTTACTTGCCACTCTGATTCAGAATTTAGCATAGGAATTATTGAACCCTGGAAAAATATTTACTAAACACATTACTCTGTTTTATTCACAGTAGTTAGTTTTACAAACTGCTTATTACATTTCTTGCACCTTCTGATGCATGCTGCACCCTTCTCTAATTCAGCATGGTAACAGTTACACCTCATGCATTTATCATGCTCTCATTCAGTTTGCTTCCCGTGCAATCACTTACTTTGACCAGTATCATATTTATTTTTAAACCTGTCATGTTTTCTTTGTTTTATTTTATACACATCTTTTTGCATATTAATGTTAGTATGATCTTTCTTTAGAAGCTCAGGTCTGAGGTCACTTCTAATTGTTACTTTTGAGACACTTCAATAACAGCCAGCCAAATACAGATACCAATACCATTACCAATGCCATTGCCAATACCAATACAGACTGTCTCTAATCTGTTTATCCTTCATAGTAGCAAACCAACAGCTTCCAGTCAGTTCATACTAGAGTCATAATGAGTGTTTTTACTTTTAGCTTGGACACATCTGTGGCAGCATGTCTTTTGTGTATAATATTTCTTTTTAGCACAAGATGTTAAATGAGTTTACAATTATTGACTCGTATGTATGACTTTTAACTTCTGAGAATGAAAATTAACTGTATCTTGTCTCCACTTCCTTGCCAATGGAAAATAATAAAGTGATTATGTGAACTTCACTGGTTTCTTTATATAACTTGGCTGCAATTCTGAAATGTGCTATCCTCTGCTTCATGCTGGCATGGCAAATGGCTTTGCAAAGTCTAATTGCTCTGGTGAGTTAAATGTCATATCATTCAATACAATCTCAGTTTTTTAGGGTTCAGTGGCTAAAATTCAGAAAATAACCACTTTGCAAGGTAAAACTACAAATTCTCAGTAAAAACTGTAAATTGGCATGGGATTTTGGCCCAAAATGACGTTTTCAGTATGATGCTCTGAAAAAATATCCTGGCTCTGACATCATGTCATGATGCACACCTTTGGTTACCCAGTCTGTTCATAAGCAGTAAAAATAATGT
Source organism: Protopterus annectens (assembly GCF_019279795.1). Lineage (NCBI taxonomy): Eukaryota > Metazoa > Chordata > Ceratodontiformes > Protopteridae > Protopterus > Protopterus annectens. The sequence goes on from NC_056730.1 coordinate 374,131,787, forward strand.
CAGAATACAACAGCATTTGCAGTAAACCTGCACCATTAATATTACTAAAAATAACACAGCAGGAATGATGTTAAGTTACTTCACTCATCACACTAGCAACTAGGAAACCAGACTCAGTGCATTGTGGGACACAGTATTTCTTAAAACAACAATGCTAATAAATCACTTTTCAAAGTGTCAGTTCTATTATACATATTCACAGTATATTGAAGTACAAAGCAGCTATACATTTTTTAAACCACCTAAACCACCTTAAATGTTTTGGCCACTATACACTAGAAATATTTTTATTAACTTAATATAGTTGCAATTTACACTATCTGTCTGTATCCAGTCTCTCTTGCTTTCTTTATTTCTGTGGCTGAATAAACAGAATTGATTAAACAATGTTCTTACTTATGAGAATATACAAACAGAATTACTAAAAATTTAATGCACTGGGTTTATTTTCTTGTATTGTATACCTCTCTAATATGTATTTGGCTTGTATATCTACTTCAGTTTGTATTGCGTTCTTGACTTTCAAAGTTAAGCTGATGTTATGTAAACATTTCTGTGATTGTATGGAGCTTTTCTCCCGGGGCTTCCACTGAAAATGGGTCTTTGGGCCCAGTGGACTTTCCTGGTCAACAAATGTCAATAAATAATAAATACATTTAGTATCATCACATTAGTGAAGAAGGATAGCATCTGTTCCCCCCATGTGATACCCCTTCCAATAAATTCCCGTATCTTGTATTTATTTCTTGTTGCTGTTTTGCAGTGCATGCTTTCATATACATTATCCCATGTGACTACTCCAGATCCATTTTCAATTTTGTTTCATACTGAGTCAGTACCGATATTCATTCATTCATCCATTCTGTTATCACTGATTTTAGGATAATATGGTTTTAGACCATTTCTCCAGTTTTACCAAGTACTTTTTTCATCCGTCCCATGGGCATTTGCTTGCATATTGAACCTGTTGCATAGCTTTGTGTCATTACCAGAAAAAAAGCACAATTTTCCTTTAAGATTTTCAGCATCATCATATACAAAGACAGCAAAAAGGAACAGTCAAACTATTGAACGATTTGGTACCTACTACTTATGTGGTAGACAGGTTACCTAGTGCTTACCACTCCCACTGAGAAGCTAGAAGGCTTCCCTCCAATACAGAAAGGCTTGGGGGACTCAGAAGCTTGCATAACAGTCCTGGATACAGCAAATCTGTATCTGGAACACTAGTTACAGGAAAGGTAGGAAACAGGCTTACAGTTTTTTTTTTTTTTTACAGAAAAGTAGCAAAAACAGTAGTAAAAAACAATTTGCATGCAGTGCAAGCTAGCACACTTGAGTATGCAGCAATATTAGCCCAAACACAGTTTAAAAAATATAATTAATTTAAAAAGGACTAAAAGCAAGTGCAGAAAGAGTTTATTAGGTAGAATGTGGTAAAGAGATGGGACGGGGGAGTGTCTCAGATCAAATCTACAGTGGGGCGGGCAACTGCAAAAGCCACCAAATTTAAACTACAAACCAAAAATAGAGAGGGTGGGTGGCACAAAACAGTTTCGTCAGAGATCTAAGCAAAAACTAACAGTACAAACTTTAAAACCAAAAAAATATTCTCAGCTCTGTATATTTTCCGATCAGTCTCTCAGAACAGTGAGACAACAGTTTCAACACAGGTCTAAGCAACAATTAAACTCTGTAATCAAAAAAATATATACTCAGCTCTGTATAATTGCAGATAACATGTAAGACAGTCTCTCAGAACATCCTTGAAGATAAGTGGGGAATGGATACAAGGCAGATAAAGTCATATTATCCTTGATGTATATCAAGGGTACAGCACCATATCTTTTTGATGGGCAGCACATCTGGCAAAGAGTTATTCAGACATCTGTCTGGCACTTGTAAGGAAAGAAAACTTTAGCCAGAGTTCAGTGATACTTATTATGTCAGCCCAAGTAATATATATTTAAATGTCATAATCCATAAGGTCAGCAGTTTGACTAAAGAGAAACCAAAGTATAACTGAAGAGATAAGTCACATAATTACTTCCATATTTTGTTTTTTGTGCTTAGAATTTGGATGTCAGAGAAGTGAAGTGTCAGCGAAGCAGGGCAGAACTGATAGAAAAGTGAGTATAGACTCATAACAAAAGATGCAGGTACATAGTAAGTTATTGGACATAGTAAAGTTTTAAAGCAGAGTAACTGATGTAGATTCATGTAAACTGATACCCTACTAGGTAATATACAAAATGATCTGTATATATAGATAAATATAGAAGTCATATGTGCAATGAAAGGTCAAGCCCTAGCATATGTAAATGGTCATAACTGTGGCTTTAGTACAGGAAAGCAGCAGGAGTAAAGTGACAAATGCTGGATTAAACCAGCCTTTATTGATAAGAAAATACTGTTGAACAAAATTATCACTCTTAGACGAATAATGCAAATGCAAAGGTTAAATTCTGTAAGGGTGTCTCTGCAATGCAATGAGACATAAGGTATATGTTAATACGAAATGAGAGTAGAAGAATGCAAACATTTAAAGACTATATTAAGTGGAGAGTTAGAATATACCCACCTGAAATAAAATTTCTACCTCATTTAGCAGAGCAACTATCAGTAAAGGAGTTCTCATTTCTTAGCTAGAGTATGGACTATCTATTTTCACATCCAGCTTTAAGAAAAACATGACACGCTGGACAATCTCAAAGAGTATGTAATTCCCTTATGTAGGTTTCAGAGATGAAGCTGGTTAAAATAATGTTTGCTCTCTGATTAGAGAAACTATGATACAGTGTCCAGTGATTATAAGCAAGTTAGTGTAGATGTGCAAGCTAAGATTAATAAAAGAAAGAATAGTTGTAAATTTGTATATGCCATGTCATGCTGCTGCAAATATGAATTTTACTTGAAATTAGTATTATAACCACTTGATATGAAATAGTGTTTCTTAATATCATTTAACATTTCATTTATAAGATTGTCAAACATACACAAAGAGTTTGTAAGGAGGAGATGTAAATGCCTTATACAGAATTTAGAGACTAACATAGTTAAAACAGTTTTCACTATCTGTTAAGCTAAATATTTACAATGATTATAAGCAAAAAATGCTAGAAAGATCAGTAGACACTATGTGTACATTTGTTGCATATTACAAACACTTTATTTTCCATATAAAGCATGTATTATTAACATTGGTGGTATAGCAGCTGATACAAACATTTTCAATAGCTAATACAGACAGGGACTGCTTGTAATCTAGAAACATAACTCTTATGGATATATAAACAGAAATGTGTCTTTTAGACAATCAAAATATTTCACTCCAGTAAAATAGAAACTTTATGGTCTACATTCATGTAAACTATAGTGCTGAAGTTATCAGAGCCCTTCCAAATATGTTGTTCCATATATGCCCCTAGATTTGCGAAGCCCTTTATAGCATGCAGGATTAGTTTAAGAGCTATTTTCGGCAATATGGCCGATGTGCGATCCAGGAGCAAACTCCCAGGATGTGCATGTGAGCTCTTAGGCTAATCCTGCACGGACTGAGCTGCTGTATGCAAATTACCCTCATTTGCAGGTGAAAACCATGCAAATGAGGGTAATATGTGATCCAGGTAACTGGCAGCTGTCCGTGCAGGATGAGTGCAGTGTGCAGAAATGTACTCGGTTAGTAACCGAGTACATTTCTGCAGTTTACAAAACAGAGCTATGACAGCTCCAAATAAAGGCTGCATATCACTGAGGAAGCATGCCAATGTCCAAGTAGAAGGCCATTGGCATTGCAAACTGTAAAATAAAAAAACAAACAACATTTAATTTTCTTTTTGCTGATCTCACCTGGTTAAGTATAGGGCAGCAACTTCCAAATGGGATCGGGGGAAAATAATAAAATAAACCTAAAATAAGCAATCTAACTAAAATCAGTATTTTGCCATGCAAGTAAATGGCAGTCAGAAGACAACCTGGCCAGTGAGTAATGGTTGCTAAGGGGGGAGGCTCAGTGTGGGACATGTAACTATGCATTAGCAGGCAATCCTATGCAAATGAGGGAAAGGTTAGTGAATCCCAGATTTTCTCAGGGTGTGAGGCAAGTCCCAAGAGTGTAAGAATATAAATAGCTGGGTGCAAGACTACGACATAGGTGACATCATGGGGAGGTGTGTCAGGCATACTGTAAGTGGACTGGAGACCTGTGGCTCGGGATTGCTCCTAGGTTAGCACAGCTAAGCTAGGGGTGTGTTTAAACATGCCTAGCACTCTCTACAAAGTGTAAGCGGGTGTGCGCACCACTCACCAGGTTGTACAGGAAGAAAAAGGAAGTTAAAGCAGGAAAAAGCAGCTCTGTGCACATTTGAGCACTCAGTTTGCGTGACGCGCACACTGGCCTAAACAGGGAGGAAAGGGAAAACAGCAGTAGGAAGGTAATCAAGGAGAACTGGCGTAGCTGACAGGTGAAATGTATCAGAATCAGCCAATTACACAGGCAGCAGACCAGCCCGGCACGTCACTATAAACTATGCAAACACCTTTCCCCCTTGTTTTTCCCAAAAAATCTGCACCACCGATATATACATCCAATGTGAAATACACCTTTGGGGGAGCTGTAGCTCAATAATCCCCATGGCGCATCTCATAACTGTGTACTGCTGTCCTGATAAAGTAGTTCGATAGTAGTCCTAACCCTAGACTTGGCAACTGTGTGAGTGTGTGTATGTGTGCGTGTCTTGGACTCTGCCTGTGTAGAGAGAAATGCTTTCTAGGCTACTCACACTCAGTACAATTCATGTACACAACACTGGCAAGGTTGCTGATGTCACATACCTAGAAATACACCTCTGGGGAATTCATAGCCCAGTAATCTCCATAGTGCATCTTATAACTGCGTATTGCTGTAGTGTGATAAAGTCATTAGGTAGATGTTCAAACCCTAGACCTGGCTTGTGTGTGTCTGACTGAGTATAGAGCAATGCTTTTAAGGCCATTCACACCCCGTACAATACATATACTCGACTTTGGAAAGCCTGCTGATGTCACTCACCTAGAAATACACCTCTGTAGAAATCATAGTCTAGTAATCTCTGTAGCGCGTCCTGTAACTGCGCACTGCTGTAGTGTGATAAATTGATTAGTTAAGTGTTTTAACCCCAGACCTGGTGAATATGTAGGGTGTGTATGTCTGACTGCATAGAGATCAATGTTTTTAGGCCACTCACACCCCATACAATACATATACTTGACTTTGGCAAGGCTGCTGATGTCACTCACTTAATACGCCTCTGGGGAAACCATAGACCAGTAACCTCTGTAGCGCATCCTATAACTGCCCACTGCTCTAGTGTGATAACATAGTTAGGTAGGTGTTCTACCCCCAGACCTGGCAACTGTGTTAATGTGTGTGTGTCTGACTGCGTAGAGAGCAATGCTTTTTATGCCACTTACACCCAGTACAATACATATACTCGACTTTGGCAAGGCTGCTGATGTCACTCACCAAGAAATACACCTCTGGGGAAATCATAGTCCAGTAATCTCCATAGTGCGTCCTGTAACTGTGCACTACTGTAGTGTGATAAAGTAGTTAGGTAGGTGTTCTAACCCCAGTCTTGGCAATTTTTGTGTGTGTGTGTGAATCTGTGTTTCTTTGTGTCTCTGTCTGTTCATGATTGAGTGACATACAATGCTTTTTAGGTCACACACACTCCTTAGAATTCATATACCCAACGTTGGCAAGGCTGCTGATGTGACTCACCTAGAAATACACCTCTGGCAGTTCTGGATGTTTTGCGTGTGTTTCAATGTCTGTGTATGGAGCAATGCATCGTAGGCTACTCACATGCAGTACAATTCAAATGCCCTACATTGCCGTTCCTGCTGATGTCATTCATTGTGAAATACTACTTTGGGGTGAATATTCCCTGTAATCTTTGTGGTGCATCCTATAACTGCTTCATACTGTAGTGTGATATAGGCCTTGGCAGGGGTTCTATACCCACATATGACAATTGTGGATGTTTTGTGTGTGTCTCACTGTTTGTGTAGGGAGCAATGCATTTTAGGCTAGTCATTCGCAGTACAGGTGAAATGCCCTACTTTGGTAATCCTACTGATGTCAGTCACTGTGAAATAAACCTTTGAGGAAGAGTTACTCCAGTAATGTCTGTGACGTGTACTATAACTGTGTAGTGTAATAAACTAGCTAGGTAGGAGTTCAACTCCCAGATATGACAGGTATGTGTGTGTGTGTGTGTGTGTGTGTGTGTGTGTGTGTGTGTGTGTGTGTGTGTGTGTGTGTGTGTGTGTGTGTGTGTGTGTGTGTGTAACTCATATCCTGTGTTGAGGTGAGTGTGTGACACCTGTGGCCAATGTAAAGGGGGTTTTGCTCATTACTTTTATGGTGGCCCTACTATATATCACAGTGTCAGCCATACAGGGATAACAGATGTAAATTAGCTGGGAGGCTGGGGTGCAAAGCCATACCCGTACATGTGACATCAAGGCCAGCCAATCCAAATTAGCAACCCCACTATTACCCAGACCACACACTCAACCCATGTGTAATACACACTCACATGCCTAGGCAACAGCCAATATGTTGTTAGTACACTGCATATTGGCCACTGATAGTAACTATGCAGTGATAGCAGTGGGCTACAGTGGGCATGTCACCCTGGCCATCTGTCCAATATGCACGTACATGCAGACAGAACCTCCACCATGTTCCCCAATGGAGAGCTGCACCACCTGTGGTGCTTCCACATGTGACTCACAATGGACATACCCTGCCTGACAACATGCCTTGTATGGACAGATGACACTGACATCAGGGAATGCTGTTGGCATACTATCAATGTAGGTGAATTGTAAACCTGCTGCCCATTACCAGTTCCTGCCACAGGTGGGCAAGACTGGCACAACTGATGATAAGCTGTGTTCACAACATGGGCCAGACACCCTAGGTACAGTTCCACATGTCACTGTACATTCATGTGGTAGGTGTGCACATCCCTGACACCACCCATGTCATGGACTAAGGAACACATACATGGCATGTGGTGTATAGCATTGGCCACACACAATAGTCACCCAGCTGACTGGATGGGGGATGCAATACCCACCTGTGTTGATACATGCAGTAACAGCAGCCCTTAGCCACAATGCAGACCAATGTCATGTGGCCTGATGCAATGGTATACCCATTGCCTACTCTTGTACTGCCTGCTGGCACAGTTGACCACCACACAACTGTGTAGACATGCACCCATGCATGTCAGAGCTGGAACCCTGCGTGTATGTGTGTGTTGTATGGTATGTCCACATCCACACTCACTACAACTCCCCAGGGCATACTGAAGCATGCTGTCTGATGTCTGACATCTCCTCATACTCTTTGCCCATATGGCCTCTGTATGACCCTTGTGCTGCATGTGATACCTGCACATTGATGTGTTGTGGCAATCCCACTACTGATGAGTTGCACTCCGGGCCCTGCCAAGTGTGTCAATGTGTGTGCATCCCTGTGTGAGTGTGCCTGTGTTGACACTGGCACCTGTTCATGCAGACAGGCACGTGTACGACACCTACTGTATATCTACCGTATCCCTGTTGCAGATATCACTTACCCTGACATATATGTTTTGAGTGCTCCACATCAGGTAACCCATTTGGTTCATCCAATAACTGCATCGAACTGTGATAGCACTACATAGTTGTCAGGGGTTTGATACCCTGTGCTGGTAGGTGTGTTACACAAACATGCTTCAGTGTTACCCTCCCACCCCTCCCTGACATGTATCTGCTTCTGTCTGCCTCCTCCACTTCCTGTCTGGTGAATGTGGAGACCCACACCTGCCTTGCTTAGGCAGCAGCATGTGTATGTTACGTGAGGTTCATGATCAGCTGATGGCCTCTGCACAAATTGCAGCCCTCCCCTAGCTGATAGCATGTGGAGCAGCTGTGGTAACAATCCCATAGCCAATTGCATGGAACACACTCCAATACCTAGGAAAATCATGGTGGTGTTAGGTCTTTGCAGTCACTGTGAGCAGGAACTAGATTTGATGTTTGGCAAACAGCATCCCAGATGGATCGGGGATTACCTCTATCAACATACACTGTGGAAAGAGGGCAACCAACAGGAGGGGGATGTGTCTGACCTGACTACAAACTGTAAGTGCTGCTATTCTGCATTTGGAGTAATGTTGGTTTAACAGTGTTTGTCTGAATATGCCTGTCATACATGTCGCAATACCTCCCATGTCAGTTCCATGTATATGAGGAATCCCCATCTCCAGGGTCATCTGCAGACTGGGCAGTATTGCGCCTATAGTTTCATGTGTTAGCCACAGTGCATCAATCTGTGGAATGCAGATGGTAGTGTAAGGATTGCAGTCTGTAGATGGTGAAGGCCATGACAGTTACTGACTTCATATCCCTCATAGGACATATGTTGCAACAAACCCTGTTACAATGGAAATTATATGGGGTTATCACAGCAACATATCTATACTGGCCCTGTGTATGTGCTGTCAGCCACACCTCTGTCAACCTTTGTACATATGGCGTGCATGAAGTGGTGCATATGTGCTGTACACCATAAATACTGTCATCATATCTGAAAACAAGCCAGTGATATATCAGATTTCGACATGTCATGTACAGTAGAGGTTATATTTCATGACATAAGCTGGATATTCTGTGGATGATTGTACAGTGCTGAGGTCTGTGTAGTGATGGTGAATGTTGGCAATGTGTGTATTGTTAATATGTACTTCAGCCTTTGCACAGACTGTGGTAGATGTCATTGTTCTAGCTCCCATTCTCTCAGATGTTACATGCTGCCCTACTGTATGGTACCGTTTTGCCATACATATTTGTAGGGCCATACACACACATATCCCATACCACAGACAGCCATCATGACAAACTGTGTAGCAGCCCAGTATATGTAGGGTCAATCTATGAGTAGCACATATGAGGATGGTGTAGAACAGATAGTCCATATACTGTAATATTATGCTAGCTTACCATATGTGACTGTGGCTGTGTTCACATTGGTTGTGGTTATGCACTGTCACACAGGTGTATCTTACCCTGTGCTGTGACATGACTGTTGAGCCTCCTATATATGCAGATACATGTGCATTACCCCATACGAGATGTAGGCCAGTGTTGAGCCAGTCTGCCTGTAGCCTGTACAGTGCATTGTTACATGCCTAGCAGCTTAGTGTACTTAACCAGTGGGATGTTATGTGCAGATACTCGACAGATGTACTGCTGCTGGGCCTCCCTTAAATGTTATGTATGTCAGACAGAGCAGTGGAATGCTGTACAGATGTATGCCAATATCTAGTGGGTGGTATGCATCCACGGCACCCCTGTACCAGTGGTCATTATGTGTCAGGCCAGACAGGAGTGTGTGAATCCAACACCTATGGTGCCAAATGTATACCAGTCATTATGTGTTATACCCATCTACATGGCTGTCTGCATCCATATTGTCAGGCCTGGTACACATGTGGTGGACTAAGGGATCATGTGTATACCTCTGGACTGTACAGGGTGTGTCCGAAGTTCCACATATAGTGGTCAATATCTCTGCTGCACTCCACAGGGGCATTACATGCTAGCAGTGATACCTTACAATGATTTCCTTAGGATGCCTGTCAGTAACCAATGGCACACATTATAAGCAGATGTCAGCATCCACACACACCATGTCTGTGAAGACAATCCCAATGACAGTAGCAACAGTCTAGTAATATACCTGCTATACATAGCTGTCATCCCCTTGCACTACTACTGTGAGACTGCAGGGGCTGGCGTATGGCTACACTCCATGTCCAGGACATATGGTGGAAATATATGAACATATACTTATCCAGATAGCCATATATATATAATTACACATGTGTACTACATTGAATTTCCACTGTCATGGCAACCACCCACTATAACTCCCTACAGCTTGTGGCCGTGGTCCCTTTACATTTCCTGTGTGATAGGCATCCATCCTGTATGTGGGCATCAGTGATACAGGCAGCAGGTAGCATAGCAATACCTCTTACAGGAGAACCTGCACACTCGGAGTGGACACATATTTTTAGGAGGTTTAGGATCTACAGACAGACTGTGGGTAAAGTTGTGTAATGCTTTACATAGTACTGGTGTTACAGGGTGTGTGTGTGTGTGTGTGTGTGTGTGTGTGTGTGTGTGTGTGTGTGTGTGTGTGTGTGTGTGTGTGTGTGTGTGTGTGTGTACATTCTAGTGTACCTTGGAATGCAGTTTGTCTGCATAGCTCACTACTGTGTGCCTAACCTCTTGCTGGGCAGAAGTAAGCCTATCATGTGTTGTCCATCCACCACACATATCCTGTGTCAGATATTACACTGGCAGTGTGTGTGTTGTGTTCTATCAGTACATGGCTACAGCCATGTCTATATCTAACCTCAATTCCCTGACTAAGGGTATGTTGCAGACTATCCTGTAACACCAGCACCTTGCTTAGTGTATGGCAACAGTGTTCCACATATATGCCTGTGTTCCAGCCTCTGCCCCCCATCTACATACCAAGCTGTGCATTTGTCATGCTGTTGGGGGTTGTTCTGTAGTGGGCTGTGAGTATATCACACTGCCATTGCTGCTATTAGTCCACTGCTGTTGTATCCCCCACACATACAGTGGGGCTGGGGCTATATATGTGTTGGTGTCACCTACACAACACATGTGCACCCTTATGCACTGCATAGGCCAGTGTATGTAACAGTGGTATATGGTTTTGTATTATTGAGTCCAGGTGGGGAGCACCATAAATGACCTAGCTGTTACAAATGTGGGGGTATTAGAGGTGAGCTGCCACAAGGTATGTGGATGTACAGTACCATATACTTCACCTATATTGACATTACTTACATGACTTGGGGTACTGCAAGCCTACTGCCTCCTGTCATACAGACTGTTCTGTGCATTATGTCTTGTTATGTACCGGGTACAACCCATTTGATCACAAAACATCTTTACCTCCTACGGCGTTTGTACAGAGTGTAGATAGAGGCTGCTGAACTACACATCTGCAGTACAAGCTGTTGATTGTGTCGTACCCTGTGGCCCAGTCTTTCAGCACTATTGTACATTCTGAAGGGCTTGGTTTGGACTGCAATAGTTGTGAACCTTTCCAGACTACTGTATAAGTGTAACTGTTTCACAGTTGCAGTACTCCATTTATATGGTTGTCAGTATTTGAACAGCTATATGATATGGCATATAGGACTGTTATGGTACACAATTAAAGGATTCCCATTTCTGCAAACCTGTGTGTGGTGTCTTTCCTATGACCTTTCTATGGGTATATGTTGCAGGCAATGATTGACATTAATATGTGTAGCCCATACAGGGTCCCGTTGTTCAGGTGTTAATTGTAGGCATAGTGGCTGCTCCATATTGTGTGCAGCTCCTACATATGTATCTTACTGTACACATATCTGCGTGTGTATGTGTAGTCACATATATATATATATATATATATATATATATATATATATATATATATATATATACACATCTGTATCTGCATATATGTGTCTGTGTATCTGTATCCTGGGGACGTTGATGGCTTCCACATATTACATGCCTTGTGGGAGGCAGACTGTACTTCATAGTGTATTGCAGGTGCATGTGCTTGACTATGGGGGGATACCTATTCATACAAGACGTATAGTGTGTGGGGCCTCTCAACCCCATTAATGGTGTATGTGGATATAGGTGTATTTGTTAATCTGCAATTGTTATCTATAGATGTATATCCATATATACCTATATAGATATATTTATCTGCTAACAGATATATAGGTATATGTGCATAGATAGTGATATATATGTATATAGAGTTAGTAAACCAACATATATATTTGAATATATGTGTATCTATACATATATGGGTATGTTGCATCTGTTAAGGTTGCACAATAGTTACTCACTCAGATATCTAGATGTTGGTATACATTCTCTGTACTGTTGCATGGCAGGACTGGCTGATATGTTTCTGAAACATTGAATATCTGTGCACCTGTTATGACTTAGTGGTACATCAGTTTGTCTAGGGTGCGCAAGGTCCTTGGTTTGAGCCTTTCAAGAGCTGTTTGATTTGTTGCTGGCCAGAACACAGCCCATTGGATAGAGAGTAATTAAGGCACCTTAAAGCAGTTGAAAGCAGGTTTGTGTGTTCTGCCCAGCAACAAAATAAACAGCTCCTGCAAGGCTCATAACTAAGACCCTGCACATCATACACAAAGTGATTTACCACTAAGCCATGGCAGATATGCATAATCATAATGTTTTCACATGCATATCATCCAGCCCAGATATACAACACTATAAGGAATGTATTCTGCCATGTAGATGTATTTGTGTATATATATATATATATATATATATATATATATATATATATATATATTCCTATTTAAATGGATATAACATATCTATATATGTAGATATAGGTATAGACATATATATATATATATATATATATATATATATATATATATATATATATATATATATATATATGGGTTCCTATCTATTCATCGAACTGTCATTACAGACCGCACTTCATCGACACGAAACATCGACTCTTCAGATCATCGAAATTTCAGGTAAGCTATCCTCCCCCTCGCAGGACCCATGGTAGCACTTGTTTTTCTGGTACAACGCGTATGGTTCACATCACTACCTACAATTTCCCTACACAACGTTGTTATTTACTGCAATATAGCCACAAGTGCTACCATGGGTCCTGCGAGGGGGAGGATCGCTTACCTGACATTTCGATGATCTGAAGAGTCGATGTTTTCGTGTCGATGAAGTGCGTGTCGCTGTAATGACAGTTCGATGAATAGATAGGAACCCATATATATATATATATATATATATATAAATAAATATATATATATATATATATATATATATATATATATATATATATATATATATATATATATATATATATATATATGTTATATAATATATATATATATATATATATATATATATATATATATATATACATACACACACACACACACACACACACACACACACACACACATATATATATATATATATATATATATATATATATATATATATATATATATGCCAATAAATATATATATGCCAATAAATACATATATACATAGATACACATACATCCATAGATATATATGTATATATCCACATGTCCACATATATACAGCACTAGGAATGCATATATCTCAGCATATATATGGCTCACCTTTCAAGGGGAGAAATCCATGTGTCCGGAAGCTGGAAGGCCAAAAGTATGTTCTCAACATTGCACAATCTTGCAATACATGCATCCAATGTGCAATGAGCGATTGTCACTATGCATTCGCTCATTGCAGATTAGGCAATTTGGTTGCGGATGCCACTATAATGGGGATGAGGAATAATTGCCTATTCCCACAGTAGTGCACACTAAGAGTTCGGATATCACAGTAGGGGGGTTATGGGGGGGGCCTAGCCCTCCAGGGGGGGGGGGGTGCAGGGAGTCATGCCACCCCGACATTATGATATGTATTCCAACTTGCAGTTCAAGAGTCAGTGAAGGTGCCTTTAGAACTGCAGTTTTCTTAATTGTGGTGCAGTAAGAAATGACGGGTTAGTCCTTTCGGTTTGCAGAAATGGCTGTTTGAAGGAATGATTGTCCCCCTGTCAAAGGTGAACACATATATATCAATATAGGTATATATGGACATACATGTGTAGATGGAACTGGAAACGTAACCACAACATATATGTCCACATGCACTATTGATGGGTTTGAGAGACCCAAACAACATACATCTGGCATGGATAGGTATTCCACCCCAGCCAAATACGTCTGTCCTGCAATACAATACCAACCTTAGTAGATCCCATAAGCAGGACCCTACATGACAAGGGCAGTACATGTTAATAGTACTGCATCCTGCCTGTAGGATGTAAGGCTGGCATTACTAACATATAATGCAGTACAGTCAAGTGACATGCCATGCTTGGGTGATCCCCCTGGTCAGATGCAGTAAATAGCTGGCATCCCCCATATGATCCAGTAGCCCTACACCTGACAATGGATTCCCCAATGTTGGCAGGACAACCACAAACCCACCATGTCAGCTGGGAACTACCACCCAGCAGCCTGATGGCCTTGGTCTGCAGGGACATGGAACATATCAACAATGAACCCATGGCCAATGTCACTGGTAATCTCAACACATGGGACCCCGCCAATGTTGGACTTGTCAAAGGCAGAGAATACAACCTGAACCCTGGTATACCTCCTTAACCCAATCATGACAGGTGTAGATGAGGGTTAGTAGGTGCACAATGCCTATGTAGATCATAGCATGCTTTTGTACACCATCCTGCTTGTAGGAATGTGTGTAGTTGTTATGGGATCGACCTCCATTTACAGAATATGTTTCCACCAGGACTGCTTGGCATATTCCAACATACCACAGGTACCATCCCGTGGACATACAGTTCTTCACAGGTCATAGATGTGTCAATGCCCTCCTCCTCTCTGTTGAGGTGTGCAGCACTACTGGGGTTGCTATAACTCACTGGGTGTGGCTGTTGTGGACACAACTGCCATTATTGCAGTTACTGTTGCATCTATCCCCTCACATTGCTGTCTGTAATACTGTACAGAGTATGTAATCAGGTTGTTAGTTGTTGTTTACACCATTCACAGTAGTTGAGTGCCTCACACCCTCCTAAGGGTAGAGCTATGCCACCGGTATTGGCACACACATGTTACTTAGGTGAGGATCGCAATACAGTGGGGAAAGGGACATACACCCTGCTGTTAGCATGTTCAATGTTATCCACATTGCAGACTGCATATATAGCACTGTGTGGTTGTGCCTAACCTGTCTTAGTGGGATTACATGTGCAACAGATGTATTACCTGCACGGGGAAATACCTCCATGTGTACAGTCCTGTACCTGTACTGCATCCAAACCAAAGGCACAGTGTTGTACCCAGCCATGGCATGTGTACCACCCACTACATTTACTGGTGTCCACTGTAGAAGGCCTGCTGACACTATTACATCCATCAGCCATGTGGCACATGGACAAACACAACACAATCAGAACAGATACTGGTGACAACAATACAACATTGTTAATTACAGCTATGATACGTCATGGGTGCACAGCTACACCTTCCAAGATATTAGCATTTCACTTTACTGCTGACAACATGCTACACATCATTTCATTGCTACACTGTTGTATAGTCACCTTTTGCATCAGAACCATGTTAGCCTGTCCCTGCATCGATGTTACGGATGTCAGGAAGTGGCAGAGGTATCATCATATGCACAGGGTGTGTTGTTGGTTTGCCAGAGGTCTAGGCTGAGCCATAAATTGACATGTGTGTGTGTGTGTGTGTGTGTGTGTGTGTGTGTGTGTGTGTGTGTGTGTGTGTGTGTGTGTGTGTGTGAGGGGGCTGAGTATTGTTATGGGCCAGTGGTGATGTCGTGTGTGCAGGTATGTGGTTGCCCTATGTTTATTATTTATGTGTTTGTGTCTGCATGCACACGGTTCCTCCATGTGGCTGCCCTATACAGGGAAGTGTGGGATAGCTGCAGACTGTACCTGGCAGGGTTTGCAGTTCACCATCTCCAGCCATGGACACGGGACCTGTGCCTGGCAGGGGTGCTACAGGCAGTATCAGGTTCAGAGCCAGACCGAGTACTGTCTCCTGAGTTTGACAGATGTCCACTGGATCCAATCCCTCCTAGGACTGGCCAGGGCCACGTGCACGTGGTCTGCTATGATGGTCTGTGGACAGCCCTCCCACAGTGCTGGGGCTGGTACTGCCACTACAGGAGTGGCTGTGACTGGTTGGATGTACACGGTGACCTCCAGCTGCTGGTGTTACTGGCATACATCCACATGGCCATCGCAACAGTCCTGCCCTGTCCTGATGCATGGACATGACATTGTGGATGAGATCCAATGTCTCAACCCACCGTCTATCCATGACCTCAGTGTAATTATGGATGGCAACAGCTAGGTCATGGATGCGGTCAATTACAGAGGTGTGATGAACCCTCTGCGCCCTTAGACCCTGCCTGGTGTACCATTCCATTTGTGCCTGTGCTTCCATGACAGTCTGGAACATGCGTGTGGTTGAAATAGATGTGGCACGTCTGCCAGTGGCATGATGACCAGCAGTGCTCCTACGAGCACCCCTACAAACCTGCCTATGTGATACCCTGCCAGACATCTGGCTATAACTGCTGTGTCCTGACACACGTGCTATAGATACCACACTGTCCTGGCCAATGCCAACCATAGGCTGTCCCTCAGCTAGTGCCAATGGTGATGAGGTGTGTAGAGGCAGTGTGGCTGTGTGCGCGGATGGTATGGATACATGTGGGTTGTCAATTGGTGGCCCAGCGGCAGCCTCTGATGACCCTTCCTGTGCCCCAACACACCTATCTTCATGGTCACTGTCTGTACACAATAGCATGCAATGGTGCAGTACAGTATCACACACATATCTGTAATTACACACATGTCAGCACAGGGACGTCGGGAGGCATACGCACTGTACTGATTTCAGTGCAACTTTTTTTAGAAGGGGGTAGCTTTTTTTTGAAAAAAAAAAAAAAACGTACATATTTAAAGTGTGTTGGCTCCTTTAAGGAGCATACCAGCCAGTCGGAAGTGAGCTCACATTATGTCCGGCTGGCTGCAAGCAGGAAACAATGAGTTGGAACTTCGAAGGCAAGCAATGGATTCACAATCTGAGTTGGAAGGCAAGCAATGAATTCGCGAGCGGGAAACAATCGCAAATTGCGATTACAATCGCAAATGGATTATTGCTGAGTTGGTGGAAGCAAGGGCATTCGCAAATGGATGGAAGGCAATCAAATATTGAAGTAAGTGCATTCACAAATGGAGTGTGTGTGAACAATTGAAGTAAGTGCATTCACAAATGGAGGGTGTGTGTGTGTGTGTGTGTGTGTGTGTGTGTGTGTGTGTGTGTGTGTGTGTGTGTGTGTGTGTGTGTGTGTGTGTGTGTGTGAAAATGCCCCCACATAATACATCTGCTGGCCTCTTCCATCATTGTGACATGAACTGTTTGTTCTGTTTTATTTGCATCTCTAATTAATGGAGGGGACCACTAGGTCATTTAGTTCTTGACTAGGCATGATTTGGGATGATATTTATAGTAATGCCAAATTGCCAATATGAATGAAGATACCGTAGGAATCCCCTACCCGTATTTAGGATGATTACATTATTAGACGAAAGTCAGGCTCATTAGTAGCTAGGCAATGTCGAAAAGCATTCCAAAGAGTCAAATGGAGCATCTTTCTAAATGTGAAATTGTAATACAAACATCAATTGTGACAAAATTAATCTGTTTCCTGATCAAGAAGAGACAGTACTCTTGGCTATACTATACAATGCATATATTTTTCCATGTAAATCCTATTTTAAAATGAAGCATCAACAAAGTCTCAAAAGGCAGAGTCCTGAACATAGAAGTAGGCAGAAACTGTCAATTTCTAAAATAAAACACATTTTCTGATATTAGTATTAATCAATGAAGGAATTATCATGGGAAAGAGTGACTCTTTAATTTCTTCATTCACCGATACCTGCTGTATCCAGTTCAAGTTCACAGGCGAACTGGAGCCTGTCCTGGAACTCGGTGGTCAAAGGCAAGGAAACTAATTCCTAACAGGTTGCCAGTCCATTGTAGGAAACACACACACACACATGCACACACACAGACACACACAATATTGGAAGAAAATTGTAGACTGCAGTATTTACTTAGAAGGAACTACAAGTTACAAGATAAAACCTAAAAGTTATGGATGTATTGCTCACAAGTCCCAGGTTATAGAAATCGCTACTACTAATTAAACAGTGAGAGATGGTTGCAGGGTAAGAAATAATTTATCTTGCAGCTTTGAAAATATCAATGGCCAAGACTGACTGAAATGGTTTGACACACAAAGTTAGCAATAAACAAATGACAGGCATGTTGACTCATGTTAAGTGAACAGACATAACAGGAAGGCCTGCAAGTGGATGCTGTACTAAGATGAAAATTATTCTATGTATTTATTTGTCTTTGCTGACCAGGGAAGTCCAACTGGGCAAAAATCCATTTTCAGCAGAGGCCCAGAGGGAAAAGCTCCATAGTTACATAACATATATTACACAAAAGTAAAACATCTTTACACAGGTAGTAAACTTTACATGAACAGTATACACTTTTGCATGAAAAAGGAAGTACAAGTGCTGAAAACAGTAAAACTTTACATGCAATGGATACAGACCATTTGTCATCTAAGATTCAGAGAGACAGCCTGAAGCCACACCAGCAAATGACATGATACTGATGAGAACTTATGATGCTGTAACTTTCCATGGTACCTACCTGCAGCATCTGTGCTCCATTTCCACAGGCATTTCATTTGTGAGATATTTAATGGTGTGGTATAATCTGCTCACATTCTGTAGACAGTAGATGTTTTCAAAACTGCCAACATCTGCACCTGTTGGGTGGCATAAAAAATATTATTATAAAAACTCTGATTTTGTCTATTCCATAATTTTTTTTCTTAATGTAGTTTGGAAACCACATAAGCTGACCAGCTAAACTGTGCTGTTCTTGTCACGTACATACCTGGACACATGAATTTAACAGCCAACAGTTTTTGTATGTATGGACAGGTGTAATATATTTTTTGTGTGCATGTGTGTGTAAATGCCCCCACATAATACACCTGCTGGCTATAGGCGTTCAGGTTCAAACCCTGTACCTTTGCTTCAGGGTAAGAACAGCCTAAAGTCCCTAACCACCACCATTTCTGAACTTTGTTCAGATTTGCTTTTCTAATGGTTGTGAGCTATGGTGAGAACTGAAGTTGTATTTCTCCCATTATTGTTTTTGATGTTGTCCAGGTTTTTTGTGCTAAGAGGTTGAGAGCTATGTAAATGATAGCCATTAAGTTTGTCTTCCTATTTTTCAAACTGCTGCTTTAGCATAGTGTTATGTTGCACTCACTATAGTGCATATGGTTCTCGGTTCAAGACCATGCATGGTGATAACACAGCATTTTATTCTAGCAACTTTTCAAAATTATACAAGCAATGTTTAAAATGTGTCCCTGTTTTTTGAGCTTTTGCCCCCCCCCCCCCCAATAAATGTTGGCTTTTTCCAGATTTCTTGTGCTGCAAAGTTCAGAGATACAGCTGAGTGTCAACATTTTACAAGGAGCTGAGAGCTGCATGGGAACTTAAGTTTAGTGCTGCTTATATGGAGTCTGCTTGTACTGTTAATTACACAACAGGTAGTGTACTTGCTTTTGATGCAGAAGGCTGTGGGTTCTTCTCCCACTGTAGATAGATGCTTTGCTGATACTGTACTGTGTTGTAAAGGGGGGTGGATGCTGTAGTCTGTTTTGGCGAAGATATCTAGTAGTTATGAACCTGTTATCAGTTTGCCATCCATTCCCTATTGCAATATTACTAGCGTATCATTGTTTTTAATGCAACATAGGCAATTTATTCCTCAAAGGCAACAGGCACATTATTTGTAGATGAAACCATGAAATATAAAGTTGTTTGCTAGCAGCAGCCTCTTCATTAGTTACAGATTTCTCTAATGTGGAATTATGTAGATGGCTTTTACTAGTTCAGAGATTGTGCGTATTTACTGATACTGGTGGACTATAGAAGTTTGAGTAGACTTTTATGATGGAAGGTGTATCAAAAAGCATGTGTATGTTTCATGTGCAAGGGCCCTATGATTTGAAAACAGCCCAAAGTTAATCTTTATCTGCCACTGGCAAAATGTATTTTCTTTGAATGTGGGTTTCAATTCTGTTTCAATGAATGTGAGTTTCAAGGGCAGAGAAGTTTTAATGCTAAGTCTAGTTTCACTGTAAGACTGCATTGCTTTGTTTAGCAGATATATATTGGTGTCCGTGCTGTAAAATGCAAAATAAAACGTTTTCTGGCAAATCATTTAGGAATGAAGTCACTAAATAATGACCGACGTTAAGTTTCAGATGTCATAATCTTCAGAAAAATGCATGCTAAAGCAAGACCTGATATTCTAGCAACTGTCTTAAGTTTATACAAGGTCAATTTTTAGTACTGTTTGTATGTTCCCCCAATATATTTGGCCTTGTCCGGATTTCCTGTATTAAGAGGTTGAGAGGTATGTGCAAGTAAATCGCTTTATAGAATTAGGAATATCCAAACCTCTCAACTGTCCCCAATTTTGGCTCAAAATGTTGCTCTCCCCCTAATAATCTCTCCGCAAAATAGCAATTTTGGAAGAAAACGTGGAGGGTTTACTTTACTTTTATAAATAACTGTAATGATCAGAGTTATACATTACTTTTATTTCAGAATTGCATGTAGATTCTCTAATTTTGTCAGCTGCTCTAAGTTAACTGTTCTCATATTAAAATGGTGTCCCTTCTTTGACAGGTCCCCAGCTGTATTGTCTGGCAATTTTATATTTTTGCATTACATTTTTGGTCCGTTTTTCATAAAATTGCAGTTTTCTGGCAAATTAGTGGCAAATTGTTAAAGACTGAAGTTAGAAAATAATGGCAGACATTTGAGTTTCAGATTTCATACCTTTCAGAAAATTCGTACTAATGCAAGACCAACTATTATTCTATTATCTTTCTAAGTTTATAAGAGCAATATTTAAAAAAAATGTCCTTATTTTTGGGCATTTGCCTCAGTTTTATTTATGAGTTTGTTGCTCTAAGAGGTTGAGAGGTGTGTGTGTGTGTGTGTGTGTGTGTGTGTGTGTGTGTGTGTGTGTGTGTGTGTGTGTGTGGTAGGTAGGTAGCATACCTCTCAACTGTCCAAATTTTGCAGAATGTCCAGATTTTTGCCCCATATTTTTTGTCTGTTCCTCATAAGTTTTGTGATTTTCTGGAAAATCATTTGAAGGCTGAAGTTGCTAAATAATGACAGACATTGGAGTTTCAGACTTCATGTCCTTTAGAAAAATTCATACCAGCACAAATCCTGCTATTCTAGCAACTTTCTCATACTAGCACAAATCATGTTATTCTAGCAACTTTCTAAGTTCACGAGAGCATTATTTAATATCTGTCCCTGTTTATTTTAGGCTTTGTCCATATTTCTTGCACTAAGAGGTAGGTACGGGTGTGTGTGTGAATGAAACATCCTAGTTAGGGGTTGCAGGTGGTTAGTAATTTACTCAAGCTCAAAACCTGTACCTTAGTTACAGAAAACAAAAGCATAAATTCTCTACCCCAACTACCATACTGCATTTTTCAAAGAACTGACATTTCAGGTTAATTTTCAATTCAAGGAACCGAGTTTGAGTGAATTTATATTATATTACTGAAGAGGCATTACAGCGAATGCCTCTTCATCAACACTAAAAGAGCAAACCGTGAATTACGAGAATGGCCGTAGCTTGGCTGGGGAGGGGGGTAGCAGTTTGAGAGCTGTGAGTACAAATTTGAAAATCCTAGCTACACCCCTGTGTCAGCATGCAGGACATGTGGGGCTCAACTGCATGTAGTGCAGCTGTAGGCAATCCCCGTTACCAAGATTATACATGGCTGTGATGCATGGCTTCTGTTTGTAGGTGATGGCCCTTCCCCTGGAACTCACTGCACCCATGTCCACAGTAATGCTGTGCATCTGTTCAGCACCATGGCATGTACTGTGCACCATACCTCACTGGCGTACACACCATTGCAGGATGTGTCTCTGTGTGTCAGTTATGTTTCCGCTGTTGCTCACAGCCACTGTGTGTTCTTGGATCACATGTGGACACATGTTTAGTGAATGCTTAATGTGTATTCACATATGTCATCATTATTGGGGAATGTATGAGTGGTAGACTACCATTAGACTGACCACAGACACAATGTACTGTACCTATGGTGAGTGTAGAGACCATTAGTGACCATGGCTGGGCCCTGGCTGATGTTGCCTGTGGTACACATAGGTTCATAGGTGCATACTGGTCTGTTGGCCCTGGGGCCTACATAAGCCTAGCCACGGGGTTCCCAGCCATGCACCACCCACTAATGTTATTTTCATGTGCCCCTGTCAGGCTGTGGCACAGACATGCTACCTAGGGCGTATTCCCCATCCAATTGCCAAGTATTGCTGTAAAGAGAGCCAACGAGTAGCATTGCCTGACATGCATGGGTAGTCCATTCCAGAGTGTGGGCATTCCCCAGGACAGGGCCCTATCCTTCCAGTATGTTCTGTGTAATGTGTTGATGTGGTTTAGGACCATGGAGCGTGTGTTATCAGAGGGAGTGGGATGTCATTATATGTAGCATGTTCAACTGCTCTGTGTATGACATAGCTGTGTATGTTGGGCAGATGTCAGCTGTGCCTGGGCAATGTGCACTGGAGTGTAACCACAATTGTCTGAGATGGACAATGTATTGCATGTGTTTGAGGTTGGTAATCCCATTAGTGAGTTGTGTGCTGTGTCAGTGCACATGTACAGCATGCATCATGGGTAGGTGTGTTAGATGTGTACATGGCCTACACCTTAGCTAAGACATGCACAGTGAATTGCCAAGCATAACATTAAACCATACTCACCAGCATCTGGCCACTGCCTTGCTGGTATCCCAGAGGTACCTACATTGAGATGGGATAGAGTAGATGTCAGTGGCCACAGCTGTGGCATTGCTACAGGGTGGCTGCAATATTACAGTACAACAACAGCTGAAGTCCATAGTACTACAGTTTATGCATTACTGTTTATTGGTACTACACAGCAACATACCCCACATCACACATATGCATGGTCTACCTGTACAGATGTATACACTACAGTAGTCTACTGATATGCCCTGGAACCTTACCTGCATGCTCAATGTGTGGTGTGTGAGTAGCACTGTCCTCCATGACTGTATAAGTCTGTAGCTTTGCTGGCAGGCAGGTGCTACCAGACTGATGAGCAGCTCCTCCACTCTGGTGAGGGGTGTTGGATGTTATGCTCCCCCCCCGTTGCAAGGTGGTCACCCCGCACAGCAGTGGCATGATGATGTACTTGCCGGAGCAGATCACTGTAATGGTGGCAGACCTGCTCATACCTACGGCTGTACATCCCCACCTCATTCACCCTGCAGACAACATCAGTCCACTTGGCTGTTCTGTCCTGCTGGTCCTGTCTTGTCCGTGAGAACAACAGCTGATAGTTGTGGATGATGCTGGTGATGATAATATCCTCCTCAGTGGCACTGTTTGCTGGGTTCCCTCAGGTGTGCCATACTTCCTGAAAGACATAATGATGGAAATATGTCTGAGCAACTCATATGTCAAGTTTACCATAATACAATACACATATATCAGTCTCCCACCACCATATCACCTCCAACATAATGTTCACATTACGCTAGTGGTATGTGTCCGGTATGTGTACCATTGGGCCATATATTGTATTGTACAATACTTTCTGCTATGTGGTTAAAGACATGCTCCCTGTGGGGACACTAGAGTTTCAGGGCTGTTACAGGGTATTTCACCTGCATGCCATTGTCACTGTCACTATGTTTCCACATATGCATGTGGTAGGCCTGCTATGTGATTGCTACACATCTGCCATTCTGTGGTGTTGGGGATATCTATGCATGCTGTTGGACATGTTCTGGGATTGTGTGGACTATTACAGCCCACATATGTTCCATGACAGTTATACACCAGTATGTGTAGGGATTATTTGCCAGCAGGAACACCACTCCAACCTAATGTGCTCATATTACCAATCCACATCACATCCATGACCCACCATGAAACCTCATTATCTACTGTTCCATCACTATCTTCATGTGGAACCACCTCAGGGGATGGTGACCCCAATGGAGCACAAACAGACATGTGTCTGTCACCCAGTTAGGTCACAGGTATTGTGCATAGGGAGCTCCACAGAGACATGGGGTATGTACTACATCACCTGGAGGCATGCAGTATACATACACAAGGTTCGACATGCACGTTCTTCCTGCCCAGCGCACAGTCCAGGCACCTTTATGTCTATGTAGATGCTGTCATGACTATCCATGGGTGGGTACCATGTTCCCTTTTTTCCCATGTGGGGGCTCAATGGCCTTCACATTCCAAATGTAACTACTTGTCCACAGTGTTTAACACCACATGTGTCATATATCAGCCCTGTATGCTGTCTTGTTTGTCACCCAACCAAACCTACATACCAATATGTGCCTAATACCCTTCACCAACATATATATCCCACCAGCTTATACAATTGCAATGTGTTCCCAACATGGGTTACACACCACACTCCATCTTGCAGCCATGTACTGGTGTGTATGTATGTTGTATATTGATGTGTGATGTACTCTCACACATGTCATGGCAGGGGAAATGTATTGACATGTATATATATATATATATATATATATATATATATATATATATGTAGACATACACACACACACACACACACACACATATATATATATATATATATATGTCTGTTTATATATATATATATATATATATATATATATATATATATGTGTGTGTGTGTGTGTGTGTGTGTGTATGTATTTATACATAAGTGCATATATGTGTAGATATCATTTTGTGTTGTTTATATACCTATATGAATGCATAACTGTCCAAGGTTCTCTACACATACACAGCTGTAAATATGTATCACACATATATGTATATGTATGTGGGGTGCATACGAACATCTGGACCACACTCATGTACCCTCTTTACTTCACAGCTGAACTGTTTGGCCTTGCTGCAACACAGACAGGTGTCATATGTGAACACAGACTAACGTTAGGGGGTATATATGGTGACAAACATTAGATAAGCATATTATACTGCTATGGCAGTTGGGCATGCTATGCTACACTTTAACATGACTGTCCTGCAGGTGGTGTGGTCTCTCACCCATGTGTCTATCATGGCAGTATTAATGCCCCCACCAGCCACTGGCTACAGTAATGTACAGAACACAGATATCATGGGTCACATCTTTGCCATTCACTGCTGGTCTGCACATTTGCCAGGTATGTCCCACTGCCCACAGGGACTGACACTACTGTCCAGTGCAGTTGTTGAGCAGAACATCATTACAGGAACCAAGTACTGATGGCACATATGCATCCTTTCACAGTATACATCCTATTATTCTATTTCATACTACATGCCAGTAAATGCATATCTGTTTCACATACCTGTTATGTTGTTTCCGCTGTAATACAACCCTGTTCTTTGTGAACATTCTTGAAGTTTTTTTTCCCCTCTCTCTCTCTTTCTCTCTCTCTCTCACTCTCAGTCTATCCAGTAGATAGAATGAGCTGGTATGAATAGAGTGCAGCATGCTTTTGTTGGTATTGCACATGATCAGTTGGTGGCGTCTGCACCAGTCGGTGTCCACCAGTTGTTAATTGCATGCAGCCTGCTGTGTAGTACTTCAGATAACCACTGTCATGGCAACCCTGTACTATAAAGTGCTGCCTTCTGTGGGCATTGTCCCTTCACCTTTACAGTATGGATGACATCCTTCCTGTGTGTGGACATCAGTGTTACAGACAGCAGGTAGCAATACTTCTTACAACAGAACCTGCAGACATAGGCCAAATCCACATTTGGGTAAGGTTCCAGACCTACAGACAGCATGAGTAGTGTTGTTATGTGCAATATATAGGTTCATAGGTTCATAGGTAGGTACTAGGCTATCGGCTCTGGGGCCTACACAAGTCCAGCCAAAAAGGTACCCTGGCTTTTGCCTCCCAAGAAAATTATTTTCCTGTGCCACTGTCGATCAAAGCAACAGAGGTGATCCCTGGGGTGAATTTCCTATTTCCCATCCAATCATCAAGATTTTTCTTGAAGAGTGCTAATGAGGAGCTTTGTTTGATATAGATAGGTAATTTATTCCAGAGTATGGGGAGTCTCTGGGACAGGAATCTATCCCTCCGGCATGTTCTGTTTATTGTGGTGACAAGGTATCTTGCTGTTCCTACAGGGTTTCTGTGTACATGGTACTTTTTCATGGAATGTTTTCTGTCTGCATAGCTCTCAACTGTGAGCCTATCCGTATGATACCAGGGCGATTGTCTGTTAGGTTTTGTCTGTGCACCACACAGATATTGTCCCAGATATATCTGTGGCAGTCTGTCTGTTGAGTGCTATCAGTACATGGCTACATCCATTTGTATTTCAAAGTCATATCCCTGCATAAGGGTATGCTGTAACAAATCCTGTAACACCAGCAATTTCCAGGGTGTGTAACAGCAATAATGCAAATATGGCCCTATGTTCCTGCCTCAGTCCTCCACATATATGTCAGTGTTTGTCCTGCTGTGATACAGGAAGGGTTGTTAGGTAATGGCCTATCATTATTTACCACTAGCATTACTGCTATCATCCCAGTCATGTCATGGACTCCCACACCAACTGTTGCGCCAGGTCCATATATATGGGGGCAACAGCTGGAGAACACATATGTGCCCTTGTACATTCCAGAGGTAAATGTGTGTGTTATGTACAAGATACTGTGACATTAACACAATTGCTACTTTTCCCCCTAGGGCTTGACTACAGGGTGTAATTGAAGGCTGCTGAACTACGTCTGTAATTGCTGATTGTTATGTATCCTGAAGGCAAAACCTGTTTCTACTGTTGTACTAATTGAAAGCCTTGGCCTGGACAGCATAGTATGGTATATATACACATTGTTTGCATCTACTGCTTTGTGTGGGCCTTGCATTCATGACTGATTACATAATTCAAACCTTATGTGGTGTCAGTACTGGCATACATTATTGTATAGTACAGGAATAAAGGTTATCTGTGTATGCATACCTGTGTGTCATGTCATGTCCTTCGAATTGTGGGTGGGTATATGTTTAATGTCAGTATTCTCATTGGTGGGAATGGTTGCCACATTACACATTTCACAGGTGCCAGTTGAAGGGCTTGTGATTGAGGGATATACTTTGCACCCAGTACTTCCACACTACTTCTACATATGTATGGCTACTGATACCTTTTGTGTGTGTATATGTGTATGTACCTATATATATCTCATATGGCTATATCTATATATATATGTATCTATAGAGATATACATCTGTATATATATATATATATATATATATATATATATATATATATATATATATATATATATATTTAAATACCTGATAATACCGACACGCCAAAACTCCGACAACAAAATAACCGACATGACAAAACTGAAAAAAAAGAAAGTTCAAAAACACGAAACTTCACATGCCCGACAAACCACAATCCCAACAATCAACATGATTATTTGTGAGTCATACATTAATATATATCTACATATAGCTTTCTATCTGTCTACATTTACAGATATATATCTGTCCATATGTCCATGCATGTTCGGCTCATATTTTGGCCTGTTCCTCATTCACTTCGCAATTGTTATGGATGATCGGGCATTGAAGTCAGTAACTAGCAGCAACACTTTTGTGTTTCTGACTTCATCTCCTTCTACATATGTGTACTAATACATAAAACTATGTAAATAGCAACAGTTTAAGTGTATCAGAGCATTTGTTGACATATATCCCTATTTGTACCCACAGTGTGGCATACTTTGTCCAGACTTCTTGCATTAACAGGTTATGTGGTGTGATAATAATACATTTCCAGTACTGTTGATTGATTGTGCTGCATGATATGTTTGTGAAAACATCAGGTTATGCATATCTACCATGGTTTAGTGGTAAATCACTTTGTGTATGGAGTGCAGGATTCTGGGTTCGTGCCTTGGAGAGGCAGTTTATTTTGTTGCTGGGCAAAACAATGGACATTGGCTACAGAGTGATTAAAGCACTTTTAAGGGGTTGTAAGTGGGTTTGCAGTTGTAAGTGGTTTTGCGCAAGTTTGGGTGATGGCAAGCACTGCCGACTGCTGCTTATGTTTCCTTACAGTCAGTTAGCTTTGAATTTCTCAACCTTTGTAGGCATAGCTTACCCCTGTGCAAACCTGCACAAACCCGCATACCACTGCTTAATGGTGCCTACTGCCACTTACCCCCATGCTAATTCCTTTAGAAGAAAAAGTGTTTGATAGGACAGTGGTGAGAAACGGGGCAGAAAGAGGGAAAGACAGTAGGGAAAATAGCTAGGCATGTGCAGGAAGGGTATAGGAAAGGTCCATAGCTGCCCATTTCTTCTACAGCAACAGCTGTGCATATACACTATATTTGCAGGTAGATTTGGACACTCAAACCCCTGGGAGAGGGGTGAGGATTACATATATTCATTGTGATGTAATTAGATCAGATTACATGTGTCCAGTGGACACGTGTGCGAAATGGACAGCTATGCATGGGGCATGATTTTTTTTTGTGGGACCAGATTGCCCTTTTTTTTTCAGGTGTGAGTGGGATGTTGGGGAGGGGAGTAGGTATATTTGGGGAGGTAGGTTGGGTAGGTTAACAGACAAGGCACACAAGATGCATACAGGGCCGGTATATGACACATGTGGGGGGTAAACATCTTGGACGGGGAAAGGTGTTTGGAAGTCGCAAGCCCATGAGCCCCCAACTGGAAACAGTGGGACTGAGGTCCCCACTCATGGGCTGTCACCACTGCACCTTCATGGTCATGAAGGTGGCTGTGCTGGGGGCTGTGTAGGAGGGGCAGGCTCACCCTCTAATAGCAGCACTCAGCCCTCAAGCTGGCATAGCCGCTCTCGATACTCCAAATCAAGCTCCTTATGCACCATGGCCCGGACCTGTTGACGGGTAACAGGTTTCCCTCCACACCCGCTCTGAGGGGGGGGGGATGAGCTCCAGCCCCTGCAGCAGTTCCACCCAAAAGTGGCACAGGGCCCAAGGAGGAGGAGGTCCCAGGCTGGGCCCCAGATATGCTGGTGCCCGGTGCCATGGCCCTGGCTGAGGTGGGACTGGTGAGTCCGCTCAGGCCGACCTTCCCATACGAGTTGTGTTGTCATAGGTTTATGACAGATATTGGTTAGTAACAGTCAACAGCATTCAGGATTAGTTATAACAGCATGCATAGGTATTCCCATTAACCCAACATACCAGATTTAACACAGTTGCAGAGCAAGCTGAACACATGCATATATGGAACAACAGTGGCCATTACAGGTGCATGCAGATTTCATTGATGGCAACAGGCCACCAATACGGGTGTATTTTCACATGGCACATGCATAGAAACAAATGTGAATATTTATACACCATTAGGACATATGTCCCAACAAAAGTGTGGAGTGTACCAGTTGAGGAGTGTCCTTGGGTTATTATGCACATATGGTAGGGGTGAGAGAGAGACTTCAAATAGCAACTAATATATCCTTGTAGCTTTCACAACATTCTTAGTCACTGCAGTGGCATTTCCCTTACACGTATTATTACACTACACAATGACCTTATATTGTACACTGGTATGTTTATAAGTTGTTATATGTGTGACCTGCATCATACATACAGGCATGACAGGCTGCAGGTGTTAATGCAACATATGTTGAGAATTGTTGTCATACAGTTTGGGTGAGATGCTAGATTGACAGGTTTGTTTCCATATACATTCTCTGACTATGTACATGTTTGAATATCTGTTATATGTCATTGACAGCTGCCTAGATTTCTTGGAACATCACAATGGATTTTCAGGGGACCAGGGTACCAAGCTGGTGATATGGGCCATTTATCTGGACATGTTGGACAGATTGGAATAGTTGTGGGGTATGAATATGCATACAACTTACATTTTGAACATTCTAGCAAATTCTATACTGTTGTTAGGTGTAAGCATGTATATAGCTTTCTATCTGAACATTGTATCACAATCTGTACAGTTGTGGGGAATGATTATGCATACAACTTAGTAGCACTCCCATGATTCAGACCTCTGCTGTGTGTGACAAAATGTTATAGCTAACATCACAGTACACTGTGCTATCAGGGAATTGATGTAAAGCTTTCAAGTGTTTTCTATCTAAGTTTCCCTAACTTGTACAATATAACTGACCTCTTGGCACTTCCAACATTGTTATGCAGGACTTCATGCCCATTTTATCTGCATACCACGGTGTGGGTGACACTGCTTAAGATACAACATTACTATTTATAGTATGGAACAGATCACCAATATATGAGAGAAGAGTAAACAGAAGCACTCCAGGGGTTATACCTTTATTCGCAGACTATTACACATTTATTTCTACTGGTACAACACTTTCTAAGGCTCTTATATTTATTTGTTATGACAGTACATGCAGACTGGTTACTAACCTGCCTCGCGATGCAGCTTTTGCAGCCTAGCATCATTGGCTTGCTGGTTTGCAGCCCACTCATCTGCACCTGTCAGAGAAATGCAGTGATATTTAGCCATACCTAACCATAGTATACACAAGCTAGGCAATTATTTACTGTTTAGTAGAATGAGTACTTACTCAGTCATGGGGCATTCGGCATCTGCCGAGATGCCTGGATCCATTGTTCCAGTACATCCCCCCTCCGCTGCTTCAGGTCAGCATGGCAGTGTCTGACCTGCTCACCAGTCCGGGGGATACCTGTGACACTGGTGAGGTCACGGGCGAGACTGTCCCAGGCCTCCATTTTATACTGTGAGCCCTGGTACTGGCCCTGCAGCAGCCTCTGATCATGGTGTTTTATCAGGAGCCATACCATGATTTCTCACTCCTGGATGCCCCAGTGCTGACCTCTAAATCGAGTGCCTTCACTCACACCAGCCATTCTGCCTGCAGTAGGAAGCTGCAACCTTCTGTGTTAGCCTGTACTTCAGGGAAGTAGATACCAAACAGGAGAGGACCCAGGACTGAACCCTGTGATACTCCACTTGTCACTGGTCTGTTGTCAGATTTAGAGTCTGCTACTTTCACAGTGTGGGTTCTCTCAGTGAGCCAAATGGCAACCCATCTTGTGACATATGGATTTATACCTAGTTTAGTGAGTTTATCTATACTTCCAGAGTGGGGGATGGTGTTGAAAGCCTTGGCAAGATCTAGATAGGCTATGTGAACTACCTTACCCTCATCTATGGCTTTGGTGACTGATTCAAAGAAGTCTATCAAGTTTAGGAGACATGATCTGCCTTTTACAAACCCAAACTGGGTAGGGTCCAGAGTTTGGAGATTACCAATGTCATTGTTTATAAGTTCCATGATGATACGTTTCACAGCCTTACAGACCAGGCTTGTCAGGCTAATGGGGTGGTAGTTCCCGGAGTTCGGGTTGGCTCCCCTTTTGTGGAGTGGGATAACCGTTGCTGTGCTCCACTCAGTGGGCATAAAGCCTGAGGTGAGGCTATGACTGAACATGGTACTTAGGTGGGGTTCCAGTTTGTTCTTTAGTTCGTGTAGAACGCAGCCTGGGATGTTGTCAGGTTCAATGAATGCTGTGTTCTTGGCTTTGGAGAGTGTGTTTTACCAGTGCAGCCATGATTACAGGAACTTTGCATTCTTCCGGTATAGAGATGGACCCTTTAGGGGGTGAGCGAGGGGTAAAGTTAGCACTAAACCTATCTGCCAGGATGTTGGCAATATCAGTTGGTTCTGTATATTTAGTGCCATTATGCTATAACTCAGACCAGATCTGAGTGTTGCCATTGAGATTCTTGACATAGCTATAGAATGCTTTACGGTTGTCTTTAGAATCAGTGGTGATTTTGTTTTCATAACTAGCTTTGAAGGATTTTATGAGGGATCTCAGCTTCTTACTGAGGCTGACCAGGGAGTTCCTCCAATCAAGGGATTTTACTCTTTTTTGCAACAGTTTCTTTCTTCTGTTGTAGAGTTTGTTTATGTCAGGGGACCACCAGATTGGCTTCCTTTTTGTAGAGGATAGCATCTTAGTTCTGTTAGTGATTGCATGATCCATGCACTCGTGTAAGTGCTTATAAAATGCATTTGTATAGGATTTAGCAGTTGTACCTCTATTGTCCATCAGCATGGGTGTTGTGAAGTTTGCCACTTCTGTCTTAAGAAGCGGGAAGTTGGCTTTGGAGAAATTTATTACCGTGGTTTCCCCTAATGTGGGGTGGGGGTGGGATGCAGATGTCTAGGGTGATTAGCTTGTGGTTGGATATTGCTGCCCCTGGTGGGGGTGTGGATAATTTGATCCAAGTCGCTGGAATTTATGAATTCCAGAAAATGTTGAGCACAAGAGTTGGTACATGAGTAGTTTTCTCAGTTAATGGTGGGGTAGTTCAAATCGCCCATTATTAGGGTGTTAGGTTGGACCCTAATATTTTCCAGTGTATCAAGAAATAAGGAGTGGGAATCCTGGGGCATGGTGAGGGATCTGTAGCAACCTAAAATTTGGATTGCGGTCTTGCCCAGAGTTAGTTACACTTTGATAATCTCGGATGCATTATGTTGAGCAACTAGCCTAGAGGTGTGGATATCCTTAATGAATATGGACACGCCTCTGCCTTTAGTCTTTCAGTCTAGGTTAGGTGGCTGAAAGATGTGGTATGAATTATAGCCTGGTAATGCAGGGGTGCTCTCTGGAGCCTTGAACCAGGTCTCTGTCACTGCACAGATGTCAATGTTCTCCTTTTTAAAGAGTGCCTTGAGTGAGTGCATTTTGGGGTTTAGACTTCTAGCATTGAGTAGCATTACCCTCAAGGTAATCTAAAAAATGCACTAGCCAAACACGTCAACACCTGCACAGGTCACCATTTTAAGTTTACAGTCTTGGAACAGCTCGTAATGGATGAGAGAGGTGGCCGCATTGACCAAGTATTAGAATTTAAAGAACTATTATGGCAATTGAGGGTAAATGCCACTACTAGCCCAGGAGTTAATGACATTGTTTCTCTTAGTAGTTTTTCTTTTTTAGAGGTGACAGTATTGTCATTATTGTTGCAACCTTGTAAATATTATTAGTATCATTATTATATAGTCATTGATAGAATATGTATACTACGTATTTCATCATCTTTGCATTTTTAGCAAACATTTCTTATAAATATAGTTGACAATTTATTTTACTAATAGGTTTTATTGACAGTTGTTTTTATATACATACATCCATATGCATATATACATTTTTATACCTTTCATTCAGTTTTTTCAAGTATAAGGGAGCCTGTTTCTTTAAATTCACATATGTACATTAATTATATATGGTAATTTGTTAATTGATTTTAATATAAAAAAGAAGTGTGGGAGTGTCATTGTTATTCTGAGGAAGTCATACGTAATTGTGACAAAAGCGCTCAATAAATTTGTACTTTCCTGGCATCCAGCTCGGGCTTTCGTGGTTATTGTTCTTTGGTTGTTTATTTTTGTCTAAGGATTACCCTCAGATTTTGCTTGCTTGTAACTGTTACAGTGGTGAATTTTTCATTTGAACCTTGCCTAAAAAAGGCACTATAGGGGTGGCAAGAGCCTTAGCGACAGGTGCAGGCCATCTCTGGCAAAGCATTGTGGTTTGTCGATCATCTCATCCCAGGCAGACAGCTACTGGATCCCCCTAGAATGACAGCAGAAGCTTAGCTAATTGTTGAAGTCAGTCATTTTGCCCTTGTACTTTGGTATCATTCTGGGTGATGGCAGGATGCTATTCAGGGCAAGGGTCATATATGCCTGTGCTACAAGATCAGACAGCTCCTCCATGTCTCTTTTCATGTAGTCCAGGGATGTACCTCTCAGGTTATTCACACCAACATGGACAATGACAAAGTCATATTTGTACTTGTTGTGGAGTGATCTGAGTGCGTGCATTATGTGGCAGATCCTGGCACCCGACAGGCACCTGACAGTAACTTTCTCCTTGTTTAGCTTGGTGATTGGAACATCAGTGTGCCTGACTATAGAGTCACCTATGACTAGAGTGTTGGGTACGTTGTTATGCCTTTATGGGCTGTGGTTGAGTGGAGTGGCACACTGAGTTTGTATTAAGAATATAATAAGAAGAATAGGAATTTTGCACTGGTGTATATATGTGACATTGATGCAGTTTATATTAAAAGACACAAGATGTTTAACAAATGAAATAAGATTACAAACAGAGAAACTATGGGGAGGAAAGATAATTTGGAATTTGGGAAATGAGAGATGTTCTGGAATAGCCATATTCTGTAGAAATACACCCCGGGATTCATGAACCTTGCGCCAGGTGCACGCATGGCGTAGGCGCCACAACGCCAGACATGGCCGCCGAGCGATTCAGGTACGATCCAAACCCATGTGCATCAGCAGCGTACGCCGGAGTTGCGCCACCTCCGGCGTAGGTATGTTAACTACCCCATGTGCGGTGTTGCACCATGCAAATGAAGGCAAGTAGCGATTCACGAAGTGGCGCGGGCGTAGCATAACAGCACGGCAATGTAAACCAAAAAAAACGGTTTACATATATCCAAACATGACATACGAGTAACGGAAGGCTGCCAACGTCATGTGTCATAGTGGTGCAACATGGCAATGTGGAAAGAAATCGAGAATGTCAAAGGAAAACCTGCAGAAAATGTAAATAACGACATAAATGTCATGTACGCAAAAACCACAGCAGAACCCCAGGACATGTCCGTGGAAGGTGAGGAACAATGAAGTAATATGACAATGCCATAAAAGAGCAGTATAAGACACATCAGCATCACAGCCACAATACACCATAGTATGAATGGAAAGCCACAAGCACAGCCTAAGGGTTGCCAAGGAGTGGCGTCGGTGTCTGGCGCCGTAACCATGTATTAGTAGTCAATGCCATGCAAATGAGGCAGATAATACTGAATCGCAAAACCCCCGCCGGCGTAAGGCTGCACCAAACGGCGCAGCGGTAAAACACCGAAGAGTGGCCTAGAGGGAACACCTGTCAATCACAGAGGGGTGTGCCGCTGTAGGAGGAAGCACATTGGAGCCCAGCAAACCTGGGCTGTACAATGCACATCACAGCATCAGGACCGGCGTGTGAGGAAATAGATGCGCTGAGAGTATACAATGCGCGCACAGATGCATGTGCATGAGGATGACGACGTTCCCCAAACCAGTCATGTGACGGCCGCCCTGTCAACAACCATGGATACAGGAAGGTGATGCGGAGAATATGAGGAAATGCGGAAGCAGTGTAATTGGAGTCGTAATGAGCAATTAACACCAATCAGCCGACGGAGGGCAATCGGCGGCAGCTGACAACTCTGCATGCAGAAATCTGCAAAACGGGAAAGGGGAGGAATATGAATGCAAAGAAAGTAGAGGATGTTGCAGGAATGCAAAGAGCGAAGAACCGATACAGCACAGCCAAGGAGAGAGTTAGCATAACGGCGGTGGCAGACAAAATGCATGACATGTCATGTGCCTGCAGGATGCACTCCCGTAAATAGTAGGTGCAACGTGCAGAAACAGTAAAGTAAGGTATAAAGCTAAACCAATGCAGGCAAGTGTAATGTAACACCAAAGGCAACAGCGTTGCAGTGCCAACGGTAAAACACGGTAGATAACCCACAGATACGGCAGCAGAGACACACCCAATGACATCACCAGGTGTACAGCAGAACACTATTAAGTGGGAATGCACACAACACACAGCGCGAATTCCCAAATGCTGCGCCTAACGGTGTAAACACACGGGGAACTTTTAAAATATATATGTTGGGTGCTGCCGTGGCCGTGATGCATCAGCATGTGTTAGAGACAGACGGAGTTGCGGAGGAGGATGCCGACAACTACCGGAGGCCTCAGAGGAGAAGGAGAGTGTTCAGACCAAGGGTGACCTACCAGGGGCTGCAAGACCTGGAGATAGTAGAGCGTTACAGGGTGGACAGGGACACGTTACAGCAAATAGTGGAGCTGTGCCGGCCAAGCCTGAGAACAAGAGACAACAGAGGGGAGCCCATCCCAGTGGACACAAAGGTATGTGTAAGCTTGCGAATACTGGCAACAGGTACCTTTCAAAGGCCAACTGGGGATATAATGGGCATCTCACAGGCATCAGCATCCAGGGTACTACACCAGTTTCTGGATGCCATGTTACGACATGCCCATGAGTATATATACTTCCCCAGATCTCAGGAGGAGTTGGCTAGCAATATCGCCACTTCCACCGTGTGGCACAATACCGGAGGTACTGGGTGCGATAGACTGTACGCACATAGAAATCAAGTCACCACCCGGTGAGCAGGGTAGACGCTACATAAACCGCAAGGGATTCCCCTCCATCAATTGCCAGGTCGTGTGCAATGCGCAGGGCATTACCATGGATGTGTGTGCTGGCAGCCCCGGAAGCTACCACGACTCCCATATCTGGCATGCCTCACAGCTGTATCAGGTATTCGCCAGGGGGGACATCACACAAGGTCACCTTGTGGGGGATGCTGGCTACGCATTGGAGCCGTGGATGATCACACCCATCAGAAATGCACACACACACATGCAAGAACGCCATAATGAGGCACACGCACAAACCAGAATAATCATAGAGCGTGTATTTGGGATGTTGAAATCACGGTTCCAGTGCTTGGATACATCCGGTGGAGCCTTGCAGTACTCTCCAGGCACATGTGCCCACATATTCATAGTATGTGCTATGCTACATAATATGATCCTGCGGAAACAGCTGCCGCAGGGACATAATGGTGTAGGGCCACCAAGCCCGCCACAACTGCCAAGGCAAGCACAGGCACAGGGCGTTCAGCGCCATGAACACACTGTGCCAGCCCCAGTAGGCAGATGGAGGCGTACCCAATATGCCTATGCCTTGGCAAAGAGGGAACGTATAGCGCATACTCTGACAGCGTAGGCCCCATGGACTGACACCTCCCTACCTGCACACACAGTGAAATGGACAGCACACAAACATGTCCGCCTGTAATGTGTACTGTATGGGCGGTCCCATGTGTGACTCCAACATAGGTAGCACCCAAACACTGCACAACCAACAGCCAGTGGAGCATGGACCGCCAACACATCAACCACATGCGGGTCCGACAGCAGACGGCGTAGCCGTATGCTGCCACGTTCGGCGCAAGGTGTCTACATATGTGCATACACAAATATGGATATAGATATCATTACACACGTAGAAATATATGTACACATACACAGATATAAAGTACAACAAGTTAAACAGGGAATCACAGGGATGCAAGGTTACAGATGCAGTAAGATGTGAACTCTCAACATAGTAAACATACTGAACGACAACCCGACTATCCGGGAGGGTGGACAGAGCAGGGCATGCCACCCATGGAAAGGTCAACCCACCTAAATGCATATTCGCCATTCGGGATGATCGCCAGGCCACGATACAGTAACAGAACATGTGCGTGTAATATCCTCAGGATATGAGGGCGGAGGTAGACACTGCCGCCGGCGATGTGGTCAACGTAGGTACTGTGTGCAACCGTCTCTGCGAAAGCGGCAGTATGTCTATGTGTGAGGTGAGGGTGTCGTGTGTTCCGCTGTGCCAGTGTAATGTGTGTGACACTATAAAATGTGTATGTAGGTGGCATGTGACAGGCGGAGTGGAATAACATGTGTAGGCATACAGTATAAGAACCACAGGCATATGTATAGCAGTACCCACAAAGTAGTACTGAGAGCTCCTCACTGGCTAGGCGCGTGGCGACGTAAAACGATGCAAATCGAAAATGTCCCAGAATGTACCACAGGAGTATAGCCAACATGACATGCAAAGGACGCATGTACAAACCATCAGCGGATGTATGGCGCCGACATGTTAATTCCAATACGATATATCGGCAACGTTACGCAGCAATAGTTATGTACTGCGGAAATACGCATGTGCTACCCCGGCACCGATCGTGGACACGTATCGTCCCGTAAACACCGCTGTGTGTTCTACGAGTGTTAAACAAGCAATCGCCACCCGAGTAGGTGGCAACCGGTAGCATACAGGCCGTCCCAACTACAGGACCACAATGACCGTAAATATCCATGACAAAATGCCAAGGGATACTCAGCACCTATGAACAGCTGCAGATATACTACCGATGTGATGGAGGAATACATGCAGGAAGCACACAAGCAAGCGGTACCGACAGCAGCCGACATCAACAAAACCTACACTCCTAGAACAACAGACAGGTAACTTGTACCTCCCCAGGCAGGGATGGAGCACACACAGAAGCATACCGTGTATGTACAAATGCAAGGCCCACAACCCGTACCCGTCACCCACAGCCACCGATATACCCCATCGCACATATCAAAGGGATACAATCCGAAATAGCAGCAAAAACATACAGGCAGTTAATGACAGCGGCATACCCGCAACATCCCACGTGGGAACCACTATCAGCAGCGGATGCATACCTGCATCCTTTTTGTATAGGAATACAAGAGCTAGGTTACACATCAGAATGCAAACGCCATCGACAGAAGCCGGCAGGACACGGACACCCACATGTGGAACATAATACCATACCCAACACACACAATCCAAGGCTAACACCACAGCCAAATGTACCTGACGCGACACATAGCGGTTGTAGTCACACATAATATAACACAATACATACCATCCCCACGAAGGTAGTGCAGATAACCAACGCCCAGACGATGAATGAACTATGGCCTAGTTCCGACGTACCGCGAATGGAGGAGATGCACAGGTGATATGCGCATAAGTACTCACCGAGGAACAGCTATTGGTGTGATGAACCCACATGCCGCAGGTGACGACGGATATAAGGAAGACTCCCAGGATAGTCAAACTGTATGTTCATACCGAACAAAGACATTATTCCTACAACAGCCGATCACTTGTCAGTAGCGAGACACAAACGGAATACGGAAAGCAATACAGGAAAGGTATGTAGAACCCACGAGATGTACTGGTGTGTAACGCATGATATGTATGACGAATCGGCACTGTATGTGAACGGTGTTTGTCAGTAAAGATACCTGTCCATAAAGGAGAGAGTGGTGAAAGGTGGTTATGTAGTGTTAACCTGCTGAGTATACCAACCACTGTGGACACCGTGTGCACAGCAGTGGGACATCATGTACACAGCTGGGATAGGCCAAGGTGTGCCATCGTGATTTAAAACACAGAACAATGCCACCACCCGCTGATGCTGGCAGTGGATGTCCAACAATGAAGTGCCACAGCAGGGGATAGGACATGTATGTATAGTGTCACAGCACACATGTGTATGGGCAGATATTGTCGATGTCATATGTAATGTGTGCATGACGTGCACGTATGCCTCGCAGTAGGGGTGGCCATGTCAAGTATGTATAATGTAAAGCTATCATGATGGATACGTTCAGACATTATACACAGTATCACAGGCATAGCATGCATGATGGACGTATGGCCTAGTGTTATGTACATTAACAGGATATGTATGGCCTGCAGATATGGGACAGAGCAGTAGCAGAATAGCCACCCAAAATGGAAGGAACATCAAGTAACCATGTCCCAGCTATCTGTAGCAGGTGCAATGTGTGCAACAATGATGTCTGGCAGGTCCATGTGTAAACACATGTGCAATGTACACAGTCGTGCCACCCCCCCCATGGTACTGTCCACTGGACAGCAAAGGTGGATGTCAACTGCATGTCTACACAGTACTGCTGTTGTGGTGGTCCCATGTGTATGTGTCACCCTATCAGCAAGGGAGCTATCACATGACCAGTGCCACAGTGTGTCCCTGTGGGATGTGCACAGGACCTATGTTCTACAGCATGGTGTGTGTCTAGTCTGTGTAGGTAAACAGAAGGACAGGCTAAGCAATGTGGCTTGTGTGCACATATGCATGACTGCTTCATTCACCCTGCTCACTGCAGACGCCATGTAGGAGTACTACATGCATCAGTAATGTGGAGGACATGGCCCATGGCAGAGTACATGGCACCACTGTGTAAGTGGTATGCAGATGAGTACAGATGTTTTCCCCGTCTGTCATCTGCATATGTAAACTGTCTGAGCCTGGTATACATCGTGGCATGACTATACTGTGACATGGAAAGTTGTAACCATTGTGGAAGGCACACCACGAATGTGTTATAGTAACCCTGCCCGTGTGTAGATGTGTGTATGGCACAAGTACAAAGGCTACCAATGTCCCAGCAACACACATAGTCCAGATAAGTGTGGCCTGCAGATGTGTACCCACGCCACAGTGGAATATGGCAACCACAGCACCATGTGGGGCATGTGTGTGTACAGCAACCATGTACAATGTGATATGCATGTATAGGGACAGTATCCACGTGATACCCAGTGGATGATTGTCGCTATGCAAAGGTGATGTGTATGCACCATCCGTGATGTATCTGACACAATGACATCTACACGATATATCTGCCACACCGACACCTGCATGGATGTTAGCAGTATGAGCTGCTGGAGCTAGAATGCTGCCAGGTATGTAGATGTGGGACATGTAGACATGGACATTACTCCGTGACAGCATGTTGTGTATGTAAGCAAATAGTGAACATGAGGGGACACATGACCGAGGACTGTGTAATGCCACATGTACTTTACATGTCATAGGTAGCATGATATGCTTGCACCACTGTGTGACCAGTCCAGGAGTCACATAGCCTAACATCCTGAGACACAGGGTATGATGTGATGGTGGATGTGTACATTGCCAATACCAGAATGTGGAATGGTGCTGAAGGGCAATGTGGGGATAATGTCTGATCTGTTACCCTCTGTACTACACCAACCACCCATGCAATGGTATGACAGGTGGCCATCATGTGGATGTGGTGTGCTGTGGCACACAGACGCACAACAAGGGTGCAAGTAAAGGCATGGAAGACGTCAATGAGTGTGTGAAGCATGTATGTGAGGATGTGCCCCAGTGCCATACCGAATAGTGCAGTCATGTCTGTATGAATGCAGTCCCACACGTGCAATGCACTACCACCCATGTGTAGTGTGATAGATGCGGTGGTGTGGTGGTCAATGTACACAACGTCCATGAATGGGCTAGCAGTTAATTCAGTGGGCTGCTGCAGAGACACATAACAACCAGTTTGGTGGGATATAACAGCTATGGAGATTGGAGGTGACATTGGGACAGTGTCCGAGGACATAATGTGCATGGCAGTACCATGTATGTGTCCACAGGGACAATGTGATGTCCATGTATGGATTGGAACCCTGTAGTGAGTGAGAGTGTATATTATTGGTAGGTAACCCATTGGCTGGCA
This sequence comes from Protopterus annectens, assembly GCF_019279795.1. Classification (NCBI taxonomy): domain Eukaryota; kingdom Metazoa; phylum Chordata; order Ceratodontiformes; family Protopteridae; genus Protopterus; species Protopterus annectens. The sequence goes on from NC_056730.1 coordinate 374,173,019, forward strand.
TGTTGCCAACATCTCTGTCGGCAATGCCTGGGTGACTGTCGTATGCTACATTGAATGTGGATGTAGCCAAACAACACAGACATACCACCACACTGTGTGAGGGCCCACACTGCAAAGTATGGTGGTCATGTGTAGGTAGCTAGCTGTGGAGTATGTGACGGAGCACGAGGACACACCATGACTGTCAAGTGATGCACCACACACATTTGAACATACCCACCGTGCAACAGCCTGCACATGCGCCCATACAGCACATGTGCATGGAACATGCATACCACTGTGGCATCTGTGAAAAGGCCAGTACCACCATGTCTCTGTGTGGAATAGCATGGTCCCAACCAGTGCATACATGTAGCGGAAGTGCATCGTGATATGTGTCAGCATAGTCATGTATACTGTCCGTCTGCCGGGGTGCCATGCCATTAACTACCCCCGTCAGCAGATGTTGGTAGTACCGGCTGTTGAGCACATGTACCATGTATGCTGCAATGGGTGTGTGTCCAGGGTGTGGCTAGCAGGGCCGCAAAGCATATATGTCCATCAACCAGAGGGGGGATGTCTGTAGGTATAGCACACAGACACATGGAGGTATGGTGCATGCCAAGGGTAGTGTAGGCATGGTATGTCTTGTTTAATGTGTCACCCAGCTATGTGTAGTGCATGGCCAAGCATGTGTGGGTACATGGGAGTCCATACTAGGGAAGTGCGTGTTGCTGTCAGCACATGGCAGTAGCAACTGTCCGAGGTGCAATGTACAGTATGATAACACAGCCAGCATGTAACCTGTGGTGTACAGTGTATTCACCGTCACGTGTTACAATGTGTCTAGCGGTCACAAACATGGGTATCGGAACATGGAGTACCTATGATGCATTTCTCTTAGAAAAACATACAGTATGTGTGTACATCACTGTGTGATGTGGGATCCACACACCTGTGTGTGTTGCAGTCCAGGTATGTGCCTGGGAGGTATGATCTGTGTACAATCTGGACCGGCAGGTGTGCTCTGTAGAGCATGGAGGCAGGTCCCAGGCACCGCAGATTAATGTCAGGCATGCCTTACTGTGTGTGCAGTGCATGTGCACAGCACAGTGGGGGGTGCAAGCATTGCCACACATCACCGCATGCCGTGCCTGCCTGTGACAGCCCTGTTGGCGACAGACATGTGACACTGCTGCAGAGGCAGCATAGCATGTGAAGATGGACATGTGGGCCCCACACCCTAGGCAGATGTCCGCAGGTCATGTGTGCCACAGTACTGTGGTTGACCATGACTGTCATACTGGATCAATACCACATGCCTGCATAAGTACAGTATGATCATAGTCAACAGTCGCAGTGACAGAGTAGGCAAATGTACAGTATCCCTGTGTGCAGACCACTGCCTACTGTACACTCGGCTAGACACACACCCAGAGGGTGAATACACCATTGAGCCATCAGATGTCCCATTCCACGTAGCCTGTATAATGTCATCACAGGGTGGTCACAATAGCATGTGGTAAGACAGACATGTTGTACCAGGTGATGTGTCATGTGTGCATATGTTGACTTGCACAGCCGTTCACATGTCTGCAACATACCGGTGCATGATGCATACTGTTACATGATGTGTGGAACTGCACTGTGACACACAACAGGGACATCTGACACAGGTGTGTTGTGAATGGTGTAACCCATGTTCACACAGGATACACACCGCCGCTGTTGGCAGCCATGCTGGTGGCTACCAGTGGTGCATGCAGTGGTCATACAGACATACTGCATACAGTGTTCCTGCAGGGATGTTCATCCTTGTGGATGATGTGTTGCTATGTGAAGGTAGGTGTGTGTTGTGAATGTTACACATCCAGATGACACCATCTGGTGCAGTCATGGTCGTCGACAGCATCACACACATCCACAGCAGTCAGAACCCTGTCCTGAGAATGTGTGTCAGTCACCCTCGTACTGTGTGACATATGTGCACATGGCAGAACACCTCCCACTGTCATCTAGGATGGCTATGTGATGGCTGGAATGTGCCGTGATAATGTACAATGCTGGTAGTCCAATGAAGTCGTGGAATCAGACACAGTACGCCATGGCGCCATGTAAACCATGCACAACAATGACTGTCTGACAGACACAAACAATGCGTTGACATGTTGAACATGTGCACATGAGAACTCCCAATGAGGTATGTTGCACATATCGATGTACAACTGTCATCTATGGCCATAGCATGGGTGCAGACGCACATACCCACAGGCAGTACCACGTGATGCAGGTAGGGGGGCATTGCAGGTGCACATGTGACAGTTGCTGCACCGCCACATGTCCTGCATAGCCGTCATGTAGGGGTAGTAGTGGCATGTGACTGATGGACATGCCTGTACATTTGACCATGTCCCACAGGAGATGTGTTATGTGTGTACAACATGTGATGTGCCAACATCAAGCTGTGCAGTGTATGGCCGCCAGTGTACCTGTATGACTTGTTCTGCGATGGGTGCAAAGGCACATAGTACTGCATTGCACGCCCACAAGCCCCACACAGGTGCATAGCCTGAACATACAATACAAAGAGGGTGTGGGATGATAGCAACCCACAAGAGGAGATGGATGCGGTGGCAACCCACTACCACATCCGTGGGTATGGTGTGCATGTGTATGACACATTAGCACCTGAGAAGCTAGCAATACAGCAGTACAGGGTTGCATGCATATATGTTCAACAATAGCCCTGTGTATCCCACCACTGGCCCGTGGATAGACAGACACCAACACAATGTGCAGATATGATATGTGCACAGCACATAAACGATGCCTACTGTAGAACAGGCAGACTGTGTAGACATGTGCACAGTACTTCTGCACCAGCCACACTCAAACACGTTATGTGCCGAACCACACCAATAGTCCAGGCCATGCCAAAGCTGGACGTGCATGCATCTGTGTATGTACACCTGTGAATGTGTCCGGCGTAGTGGTATAGCTGTGTCACTGTTCTTCACAACATAATGAATGGGTTGTATGTGTGATGGGTGCGTCATATGTGTATGGTCAGATCGACGATACCATCAGTGCCCCTGCTATGTGAACATCCCTGTCCCCATACATGGATACCTATGCTGTGCCCAACATCACGTTTCCAGAGGGAGGGATGGCGGTGTGTAGTGCACCAGCAGACATGGGGGTGGCAGCAGGCACTGGATGTAGACATATGTGGTACCCACGTCAGTCAAGGTAACCATCCATGTGCACGGGATAGCAGTGTGTGGCCACATACAGCACTGTGTAGATCAATATCGCAGCACATAGCACCTGTCAGGGTTACAGTGTATGCATGGGTGTGTGATACCTGCATGCACCAGACACACCCCCACCAAGCAGTGTGCAGCCTACCTTGCATAAGGCCAGTGTCCACACCATGGTGATAGACATGTGTAATGTCCAAATACACATAGCAATGACATATGGAATGGACAGACACCCTGCCAATATCATTACCCCCCAGGTGGATCACATCCCAATGCCATGTATGTGGCATACCTTGCCATACCATGCAGCCCTGCCCAGCAAGGCTGCATGTGCTATCACAGTCCTACATGGTGCGATGGCCAAAAGGCACTGTCACTATCACCCATACACAGCAGTAATGTTACGGTGATGCACCCTGTGGTGTTACAGGTGCTGTGTGCTGCTGTGGACAATGTGCGTGTACATGCTATGCATGACCTTCCCTGCTAATGTGGCATGGTTACACATTGTCCCATGTGTATCACATGTGCAACACAGGTGAGCCGTGGAAAGTTGCCCAACACCCATACAGTGCTGTGTGGATGTACATGGCACAACACATGCATGTGCAGGTGTCCATGTGTATGTGTACAGTGCCACTGCTGATGTTCATAATGGCCACGTACGTGATGTCTATTGACATATAGACAGCATCCGGGTGAACAGTAGAACTGTTGTCACAAGGGGACCCGTGCCAACTGATATGGACACAGGTGTAGACAGGTACACATGTCCTCAGCAGGCTAACATCAACATGGTGCGTGTACAGTGTGATGAGGTGACACACAGATATGAAATTACACCCACTGCTCAATGGTGTTACGGCAACATATTGGCTGTATCACTGCCATGATGCCTTGCGGAGATTACTGTGCAGATGTTGTACATGTCATAGCAATGTATTCCCAGCAGTATGCCAGAACAGCAGTGTAAATGTGACCTGCCACCATCGTTATGTCTTATAGATAATGCCACGTTCCCGGCTGCCTGCCTTTAGCCGACAAGAAGACGTGGTGATCATACCATTGCTACATGATAATTATGACATCTTATTTAGCCATATGCCACTGCAGGCACAACAACGGGAGGAGATGTGGCAAGATATGCGCAGGAGGGTGAACAGCCTGGGCGGCCACAACCGCACATATCAACAGATACGCAGGCACTGCACAGACCTAATCCGGCATGCGAGACAGCATGCCGCTGCAATCGCCAGACAACAAGGTGGGACGGGTGGCGGGCCATCAACCCAGCCCCCACTCACAGCCACGGAGGAACTCCTGGCCGGTCTGGGGACACCCATGGAACAACACGCTGAAACCCTCGCGTCCATCGTGGAGGTGGGTGTCTCCCAAACAATGAGCTCGGAGCTGCCTGGTAAGTCAGTGTTGCATGTTTGAATGACAAGCGACGTAGGAGTGTGTGTCATAGTACAATACATAATATAGCAACACATGCCAGGTATATGGCCACACAGGATGCATACTACAGTATGCTATGTTGTGTATGCACACATGTGCAGAGCACATGCGAACACGCAGGTGCATGATGTGACATGCAGAATGCTTACTGTGGCGATAGTAATGGATAATGTGCATACCTTTGTGTCATCCCTATACAGGTACGTCTGGCGTGTCGCAAAGACAAGGGTCTGTCACATGTAAGTCTGTTGCTAGTAAAAGGCATGATACGGTGTATTGATATTCCCCATGTGTCCAGGTATGACATGCACACCTGGGTGTGCCCCAGTCACGGTATACAGGTTGCACCATCCGACACACACACCACCCATGTACAGTAGATACAACCGTTAGTATAGAGTGGCATGACACCACATAACCCATTGGTGTGTTATGTGCAGTCAGCTATGCATACAATGGTGAAGGTGTTCCACAATGGCTGCATGTTCAGTATGCATTGGTATGCCTCTGCAGTATGAACACAGTACCACATAGTGAGCTGTGATCTGGCCAGAGCACAGGTGTTACCACTGTGACCTATGCCCCTGCATTGGGTGCACATGTTGTGACATGGCACATGACATGTCCCATGCACGTGGATGTCTGTCTGCAACATTGTCACACCATGATATGACCTATGCACGACATAGCAGACATCCACAATGTCTGCATAGCCATAGGGAATGTGACACCTCAGACTAGTACGGTTGTATGTCACATGTGCCACCACAGGGCCGTGTGCACGAGGTCCATCACACACAATTGTCGATGACCCAGACAAACAAGGCCATGGGTGATACCTACAGGCATGTTGCCACACAGTACATCCACAGTGGGTAGTCACCGTTGCACCCTGTCCACACATAGTGGCCTCATCACTGTAGTGGACCCCCTGGACATCCGATGTGGTACACCAGTGAAATGAAATGACTGTCCCCAGCCAATAGAGGTGCCACCAATGTCCACCATATACGTGCTGCTGAGCAGCTGAACTGGTTTTCAGACATGGCAATGTAATGCGTCCAGGTCACGCATCGCACAGAAACATACCGGTGTCCTGCCACCGTGCAGTGGCACAGTGCCCGTACTCCACACTGCACAGCTATGTACACAGCTCACACCAACCACACATGCACAGACATCCTTGTTACAGATGCATTGTATTTGTAGACTGTACACATAACACTGGACTGTGACATCCGTTGTGATGTGGTGCATGTGGTGGGACACCATTGACACATGTCCACATGATACCGCACGTGTTTGCGGTGTACATGACATAGTGACGGCAGCCATGTGTACAGTTAACTCGCCCGTGGCCACACGGTGTATCACGGTGATGCATGCAAACTACCATGAATGTGTGTACTGCATGCCTACTAACAGACACCTGCCTGTTGTAGTGTGCACTCCAGGGCAGTATGCATACTGCCACTATTAATTTCTGGGCTGCATTCACTGGGCTGTGGTGTGGGAATGCTGCATGCCACATGCAATATCACATGCATGATGTGTCTGCATGTGTGTGTGTCCGTGTGTGTGTCAGCGTGTGTGTGTCTGCATGTGTGTGTGTGAGTGTGTGTGTGTGTGTGTCAGCATGTCTGGAATGTAACTTACGGTATGTCTCTGTATTGACAGGTGCTGTAGGTGCATTCCCCTCCTGCGGTCCATCTGATGCTAGTGTCCCCACAGATACTAGTGGTGATGACCATGTGCATGAGGCACAGGCAGGGTCGTCACAGGCAGACACTGTGCCATTGGAGAACATCACACATTCGTCCCTTTCATCCCACTTTACGGTTCAGATGCCGACACATACCGCAACACCATTACCCATAGATGACGGACAGTCAGCGTCTGTTGGCACCGAGCAGGAATGTGTGGTGGCTGCAGGAGGTGCGGGTACACACGACATTGCCAGTGTAATGACTGGTGGAGTGCCACACAGGCATGTAGCAGGTGCTGCTCGTAGGAGGAGCAGTGCTAGACATACACCTGCCGTACAGGGTGCAGCAGCTGGTATAACCAGACGCATGTTCCAGACTGTGATGGCAGTGCAGGCACGTGCCGAACGGCAGAACCAGGAAGGGCAGAGGCTGCAGAGGTCCGCAATCCGTTCCTTAAATGAGAACATCCAGTCATTGGCGAATGCCCAACAGCATCTTGCCGATGTTCTGGATAGGAGATTGGGTGAGATGGCTGGGATCCTCGACTGAGGCATGGCCATCCGTGAGCGTGAGCTGTCCGTGCAGGAACACCTGGTAGGGGTGAGGCATTGGTCACGTGGCCGTGGGCTAGTAACACCACCAAGTACAGGTCAACGTGTGCGTGCCACCACCCATGCCCACCCACACAGTGCTGGTAGCAGAAGCACTGCAGCTGCTACTACACCACCACACCAGGACACAGCAGGCCACGTGGGCGTGGCCCTGGGCGGCGGCGTGGACCGTTTCAGCGGACATGTGTCATCGGAGAGTGGCCACTCTATACCTCCACCGGTAGTGCCCGTGCGACCCCAGGCAGGCACGGGTCACGTCGCCGAGGCGACACAGTGAGCCGTACCACCTGCACTGTACAGTCTGGGGCTGCCAAGTATACCCCGTGTAGACATCACAGATGACTGAACAGTGTACACATACCCACACACAGCAAACACAACTGTAGGGCTCCATCACATCCACATGCATTCTGCACAGTCATGCCCAGTAAATGCACAGGCCCTTACGCACACACATGATGTCATCCATTGGTACAGCCTATGCCTGTGGCACACATATCACCCTGTGCATATGATGAAGTCTCTGCCACATAATCGTGAGCTACACCATTGGTGCACGGTTATGCAAACATATTCTGATGCACAGGGTGGACAACATAGTGAGAGGTGTATGTGATACCTGTGTCTGCATAGTATGTGATGTGTATGTTGTGGTGGCTGTGTATGGCAGGTGACAGGTGCGTATGTGATGTGGTTTGTGCACTGACATCATGCAGCAGATATACCATGTAGTGCAGGTGCAGCATTCATTGTTCTGTGTACACAGTATGCGTGTTGGTTACATGTGTAGCACCATATTGGTTCAGTTAACCCGTATGCCACTTATGGTGTACTTGCATGTGCCCACTGGGAGCACTGTTATCAGTCCCCCATGTGTAGTCGTGGGGTACCCACAGGCACATCTGGCAATAGCAGCATAGCACAGGTACCCGCAACCGGCATGGACCCCTACATAGGTACATAGGCGCACATGTACATACCAGGCTATGTGCCCTATGGCATGTGTAAACCTAGCAAGACTGTGTGTGGCTGCTAACACCCCTTAGGATGAGGGTACCACATCCATCAGTCTCCTGTCCCCTGTCCAGCACTGACACAGAGATGATGCCTGGTGCATACTCATGATCACACATCCACACATCATGATTACTCCTGCACAAAGGCAGTCAGGGCCTCTGCTTCACATGGGCTGGCAATCCTCTCCGTGTTGTAGGGGGTCTGTGGGCGTTGACCCTGTTCCCCCAGCACGTCCTAGTCATCTTTGTGGTGAGGTGTGTGTAAGTTGCTTCTGTGGCCGTGTTTGCCCGGAGCCTAGGAGGTGGAACCTGTCCATGTCACCCAGGTTGGACATGGCTGTGTATGTCAGGCACAGATCACCACAGAGCAGATGTGCTGGGAAGGTATACAGCCAGAGTCCCCTTGGTCGGGCAGTGTGAGACACATGTCCCAGCACCTTTATCCCCTCCTCGTGGGATGTTTGTGGTCCTTCCGAGTGCTGCAGGTGTCAGGTTAGGTACAGCCCATATGTGCCATTGTACGCAATCATTGCTGTGGTGTGTGATGTGTACAGGGGTACAATGAACACCCGTGATGTGGATGTGATTCCTCCCAGACCAGGTGACCACAGTGGAATGTCTTCCCACCCACATTGGCATTGTGTGTGTTGACAGAGGTTACTGACAGGTGTGGTACCCATTTCCATGAACACGTCCACCATGTTGAATGGATCACCACCTACATGTTACGTTGGGGCAAACATGTCCTTCACACTGGGTAGGTCTGCACCTTCTCTGGCATGTAGCAACAGGCCATGGCTCTCGCACCAGTTATCCATGTGTATGACGCCCTAGGTGGATGTCCGTGTCAGATGGTGTGTTGGGTATGGTGGCCGGTGTGCAGTCATCTGCATACCTTGTCTGCCACAATCCCCCTTTGTTGGCATGCACATTGTAAGGTCGAATGCCGAATGGCAGGGGGCCCAGGAAGGAGCCCTGTGGGCCTCCACCCGAGACCAGCTTTTAGTCTGACACGGCACCAGGAACACACACCCTGTGTGGTGTGGCCTCCAACCATTCTGAGAACCATCGTGTGACTTATGTCCCCACATGTACACTGGTGAGCCTTTCCATGAGACCCACGTGGAGTGCGTTCTGAACGCTCCCACCAGGGCATGGTAGTGTGTGCAAACCAACCTACCCCCATCAATGGCCTTGGTGACTGCTCCAGACAGGACAAGCAGGTTTGGGAGGCAGCATCTGCCCTTGACTAAGCTGTTGTGGGTATGTTCCGGTATTGGCTGTACACCACTGTTTGTATTCATGGGCACCTGTATGGCCCTCCCCGCAGCTTTGCAGACAAGGCTTGTCAAGCTGATAGGGCGGTAATGTCTGCATCCATAACAGTACTACCCTGGCATAGTGGGACCATAGATGCCATATGCCATCCAGCGGGGAACTAGCCCGTAGTAAGGCTAACATGAGACAGTGGCCTTATGTGTGGGGTGAGGGCCTCAATGAGGTTGGGTAGCACACAGCCAGGGACACCATCGGGGCCCATTGGTGCTGTGTTAACCATCTAACAGAAATCTGATTACTCCAGGGCATATGAGATGTTTTGAGGCTAGACTGTGGTGGGATGGATATGTCCCCTCTTGGGGTGGGGGGTGGATGTATGCATGGGACATGTCCGCTGGTTTGTTGACAATGTCTGTGGGTGCAGTGACCGTTGTACCATTCTGGATCATTTCTGGCCATGTCTGTGCGCTCCCACCCATGTCCCTACCACAGTTGAGGAAGGCCCTATGGTTGTCTCATGTGCCCTCTGCAGTACCACTACCACAAGCGGCCTTGGATGATTGTATGTGTGGCCATATGTTGACGCTGGTATGAATGGGTGATGGCTTCCCTGGTACTGATAATGCTTCGTCATGTATTAGCTCCAACTGCTGATGTACGTTTTGTCAGTGGCTGTGGTCCACCAGACCATGTGCCTACCTTTGGTGGACAAGGTCCTGATGTTATCATGATCACTTGGTGCAGACATCCCTGTGTGTGCTCAGAGAAGGCATTCGTATGGGAGTTGGCAGTGCGGCCTGTGTTCACCACTGGCATGGTGGATTTGTAGGGTAGCACACCAGTCGTATGATGTCTGTGGTTTGCTGTGAAGAGGTCCTCACTTAGGTCTCCCATGCCAGTGTTGGGTGCAGGATGTGGATTACCAGGGTTTTTTTGGAAAACCCCACCTTTAAATTTATTTTGGTCCCGGAAACCCC